>NW_019385993.1:126262-155041 GCF_000671375.1 Centruroides sculpturatus | reverse complement strand
TGCTGGATAGTTGAATGGTTTTTATTTTTAATTTTTATTGAATTCTCCAGTAAGCAAGTATACATTTATTTCTTAAAGTGTATATCAAAAAAGGATATTCGTTGTCCAGAATTCATCTTGGAAAATATCTATAATATAGTGATAGACAGCACGCTAATCATTTGTTACAAAAACTTTTACCATATAAGCGTTAAATTACACACGTATGTAACTAAATTGACAAGCACTTTCGACAATACACATTTTCGTCTTCTTCAGGTCATTAGAAGATATAAGAACCTTTTTTTGAATACAAAATTTTAAAACATTCCAATCTTAATTNTGTATATCCTATGTGTCAGTGTCCAGCAACCATGAGCAAAAAATCTTTTAAGTGCTTTCAGCTTGTGAGTGACCTCTGTCCAAAATGGACATGTGTTGTTCACAAAATCATGGCAAGACAACTTCAAATGCTTGATGAATGCCATGGAAAACAGTTTTCTACATTGTATTACCAAAACTTGTAAGCAAAACACACACACTATTTATAAGAAATGTTATGAGTTCAATGAATTTGACCATATATCACGAAATAAAAGACAACTCATCTTATTTGTATAAAATAAATATGTATCATATTTATTTTATACATCCCAGTGTGCAGTTGCTGCATGCTTAACATGGTTACTCCAGACTTGTACTGTATTGGTTTGTCCACTTTGCTTGGTAGCACGTTCATGTCCATGGTTACTGGATGCTGCTCCATATGATATACCCTAAGACATTTATGTTCTTGCATATAGCATCTTACACTACAGGTATACCTCGACTTATGTCGTTTTGACTTACGTCGTTCCCAATTATACATCGTTTGTCAGAAAAGTATATGGAAAAATAAAAATCAAGTTTAAGTCATTTTATTCGACTTTACATCTGTCCGCCACAAATATTGAAGTCGTAGTATCAGTAGAAAAGCATTTAAAGCACATAAAATCATATTAAAATATATACATTTACATCCTTATTAACCATATATTATTAGAAATGCATTAATAAATAAAATACAGAACTGGGAATGGTAATTTATGATTTAGCCTAGTGACAAGTAGATTCGGAGACAAGTAAATTTGACTTACGTCGTCTCTTCTGGAACCAATTACCTACGTAAGGCGAGGTATACCTGTATATGCAAGAACTTAAAATTCATATTTATACAATGATTCATTATAATAGAGATTTGTATGAGACACTCATTTGCCAAACTGATTAACTTCACAAAACAAAAAGTAGAGATTGTTGATAAAATAATATACATTTTTTTTAAAAATTCCTTTTAAAATTTAAATTTAAATAAACATTTTAGAATTTATTATTACAAGCATAGTTTTTATCTAATGACATATAAAATAATGATTATTCTAAACATATATTATTTTTTCCTTTTTTGCTTAACTAAGGGAGTTAAGCAAATTGATTGTATGTGTATATATATTATACACATACATCAGTGCATGCGGTGACATTTAATGTTAGGGAAGCTGAGCTGGCCCTGGATAGAATCATTCAAAGCATTATATGATATTTTGGTGTGTTGCATCCATGAACTAAATTGCATGAGATTGGTGCTCTGTAAAGTGCATGCGCAAATACATATAATCTGGATGTTTTACACCATTCAAATATTTTTGCTGTAGAAGCTGTCCTGTATTCAACAATATAGTGCTTCCATTGGGAATATGCATATACGAATTTGTATTCAAATATACAATAGCAATCTTATCATTTTTTTTCACATGTAGTATAGAAATTTGTAATAAGATACATAATGTGGTTATAATAAAATACTAATTTTAATTAATTCAAAGTATGTTAAAATATGAAAATAATCCCACAATATGTATTTACATTTTAGAAAATACAAGGAAAAACTGCATTTCTACAGCTTCCATAATGGCAAGCCACTGACATACATATACATATTATATTTCCAAAATACAACACATTGACTATAAATAGTATATAAATTTATTATAAATATAAATCTAAACATAACAGGATAAAGTTTTGTTAAATTTCTAATTAGATCTGATAGCAATAAAATTTTGCACTAAATTTTGGTATGATTTTAATTCTTTAATTTAATTCTGCTGTCAGATTGACAGAATTTGTTTAGTACATTTTTGCTAGATTTAAATCTTAATTCTGTATGCATGTTTATGTTTTTCAACAGGATTTATTATTGAAGATCATCAAACTTAAATACACAAAAATATTTTGAACTAATGTATTTTTAATACTTTATATAAAAAAAATTTATTTTTTACCTTTACTTGATTCTTCACGACTAATAAAAGCAGCATCTATATCCTCGAGCAGAATAAGAGATTGCTGAGGAGCTATATTCATTAAATGATTAAGTCTGTCATCAGAAAGTCCTCTTTCACTCAAATTAAGTACACATATGCTATATTCAAGTTCTCCTGCCAATGCTGTACTAAATCATAAAATAATTTATTAAAAGAAATAAAATAAATTACTTAAAATGTTTTTCTATTGAAAAAATTTTTATATTTCAAAATCACAGATAAAATATTTTGAATTTTAATTTTTAAGTTTTCAAATTCTCATAAAACTAAATTTACAATCTGTATAACAGTCAAAATATGTTGTTTGTATGTATATTACGTAAAGACTTCTATACTGTTCAATGTAGCCACACCAAATTTGGTAAGAATATTCTTTGACACTCTATACAAAATACTATTGGGTTCACCATCCCAACCACCCCTAAAGCCCACACTCTCTTAATTTAAGTCTGAGCAATTTTTTGTTTTGCAATTTCATTATTTTAAATACTCAATATATATACAGTCGACCCCCTATAACGCGGTAGATACGTTCTGCTTTATAAGAATTTCGCGTTGTAGGAATCTTTTGTTTATAGCATAGTTTATACAGATTATTCCCAAAAAATTATACATGTTTTGGAAATGTCGAGTGAAATTAGTCTAGAATCAATTAATTTTATGGAAGAAAACCTTTCAAACAGCTGTAGTTTGTAAACTGCACACGTGCTGGGCTGTGATTGGCTCATGTATTTGAGAATATAAGAATTTCGCGTTGTAGGAATCCTCAAATACATGAGCCAATCACAGCCCAGCACGTGTGCAGTTTACAAACTACAGCTGTTTGAAAGGTTTTCTTCCATAAAATTAATCGATTCTAGACTAATTTCACTCGACATTTCCAAAACATGTATAATTTTTTGGGAATAATCTGTATAAACTATGCTATAAACAAAAGATTCCTACAACGCGAAATTCTTATAAAGCAGAACGTATCTACCGCGTTATAGGGGGTCGACTGTATATATATTGAGTATTTAAAATAATGAAATTGCAAAACAAAAAATTGCTCAGACTTAAATTAAGAGAGTGTGGGCTTTAGGGGTGGTTGGGATGGTGAACCCAATAGTATTTTGTATAGAGTGTCAAAGAATATTCTTACCAAATTTGGTGTGGCTACATTGAACAGTATAGAAGTCTTTACGTAATATACATACAAACAACATATTTTGACTGTTATACAGATTGTAAATTTAGTTTTATGAGAATTTGAAAACTTAAAAATTAAAATTCAAAATATTTTATCTGTGATTTTGAAATATAAAAATTTTTTCAATAGAAAAACATTTTAAGTAATTTATTTTATTTCTTTTAATAAATTATTTTATGATTTAGTACAGCATTGGCAGGAGAACTTGAATATAGCATATGTGTACTTAATTTGAGTGAAAGAGGACTTTCTGATGACAGACTTAATCATTTAATGAATATAGCTCCTCAGCAATCTCTTATTCTGCTCGAGGATATAGATGCTGCTTTTATTAGTCGTGAAGAATCAAGTAAAGGTAAAAAATAAATTTTTTTTATATAAAGTATTAAAAATACATTAGTTCAAAATATTTTTGTGTATTTAAGTTTGATGATCTTCAATAATAAATCCTGTTGAAAAACATAAACATGCATACAGAATTAAGATTTAAATCTAGCAAAAATGTACTAAACAAATTCTGTCAATCTGACAGCAGAATTAAATTAAAGAATTAAAATCATACCAAAATTTAGTGCAAAATTTTATTGCTATCAGATCTAATTAGAAATTTAACAAAACTTTATCCTGTTATGTTTAGATTTATATTTATAATAAATTTATATACTATTTATAGTCAATGTGTTGTATTTTGGAAATATAATATGTATATGTATGTCAGTGGCTTGCCATTATGGAAGCTGTAGAAATGCAGTTTTTCCTTGTATTTTCTAAAATGTAAATACATATTGTGGGATTATTTTCATATTTTAACATACTTTGAATTAATTAAAATTAGTATTTTATTATAACCACATTATGTATCTTATTACAAATTTCTATACTACATGTGAAAAAAAATGATAAGATTGCTATTGTATATTTGAATACAAATTCGTATATGCATATTCCCAATGGAAGCACTATATTGTTGAATACAGGACAGCTTCTACAGCAAAAATATTTGAATGGTGTAAAACATCCAGATTATATGTATTTGCGCATGCACTTTACAGAGCACCAATCTCATGCAATTTAGTTCATGGATGCAACACACCAAAATATCATATAATGCTTTGAATGATTCTATCCAGGGCCAGCTCAGCTTCCCTAACATTAAATGTCACCGCATGCACTGATGTATGTGTATAATATATATACACATACAATCAATTTGCTTAACTCCCTTAGTTAAGCAAAAAAGGAAAAAATAATATATGTTTAGAATAATCATTATTTTATATGTCATTAGATAAAAACTATGCTTGTAATAATAAATTCTAAAATGTTTATTTAAATTTAAATTTTAAAAGGAATTTTTAAAAAAAATGTATATTATTTTATCAACAATCTCTACTTTTTGTTTTGTGAAGTTAATCAGTTTGGCAAATGAGTGTCTCATACAAATCTCTATTATAATGAATCATTGTATAAATATGTATTTTAAGTTCTTGCATATACAGGTATACCTCGCCTTACGTAGGTAATTGGTTCCAGAAGAGACGACGTAAGTCAAATTTACTTGTCTCCGAATCTACTTGTCACTAGGCTAAATCATAAATTACCATTCCCAGTTCTGTATTTTATTTATTAATGCATTTCTAATAATATATGGTTAATAAGGATCTATTTTAAGCTTACAAACAAATAAATTTTAGTTTTTAATATAGTACAGTAAAAAGTAATCTAAATTTACGAATGCATGTACTTTAAATACAGTAAATACTTGTAAATGTATATATTTTAATATGATTTTATGTGCTTTAAATGCTTTTCTACTGATACTACGACTTCAATATTTGTGGCGGACAGATGTAAAGTCGAATAAAATGACTTAAACTTGATTTTTATTTTTCCATATACTTTTCTGACAAACGATGTATAATTGGGAACGACGTAAGTCAAAACGACATAAGTCGAGGTATACCTGTAGTGTAAGATGCTATATGCAAGAACATAAATGTCTTAGGGTATATCATATGGAGCAGCATCCAGTAACCATGGACATGAACGTGCTACCAAGCAAAGTGGACAAACCAATACAGTACAAGTCTGGAGTAACCATGTTAAGCATGCAGCAACTGCACACTGGGATGTATAAAATAAATATGATACATATTTATTTTATACAAATAAGATGAGTTGTCTTTTATTTCGTGATATATGGTCAAATTCATTGAACTCATAACATTTCTTATAAATAGTGTGTGTGTTTTGCTTACAAGTTTTGGTAATACAATGTAGAAAACTGTTTTCCATGGCATTCATCAAGCATTTGAAGTTGTCTTGCCATGATTTTGTGAACAACACATGTCCATTTTGGACAGAGGTCACTCACAAGCTGAAAGCACTTAAAAGATTTTTTGCTCATGGTTGCTGGACACTGACACATAGGATATACACTTACACACACATCTTTGTTAACAAGATACTTTAAAATATTGCAATCGAATGATGCCATATTACACTAGAACATAAATTGTTGATATGAGAAACCTTCATTATTTGAAAATTCAAGAGACAAAATAAGCACAACTTTGAATTATCCAAGATTTACATATTTCTGTACGTACAATATGCCAAATGCCATGTTAATGATGTAATTTATTAAGCAAACAGAATACAGCTATGTATATAGAACATTACTTTCATTAATTAATAACTAAATAATATAAATAAACTATAGATAAACAACACATGTCATATGATGTTCAACCTCACAGGTTGCCAGATAGGTTCTATAAAACATAAAGCAGAATTGTCAAAATATAGTCAAAATTATTTTTAAATTTATCCAGAAAGTAGGTTTCCCAAATCTAGTAACATAGAGCCCTATAAATATCTCAATTTGCTACTTGTAGTCCAGTCTCGAAACCCTGAAACTCTGCCACATTTTATGAGATAAGAGATAGGGTAGTCAATGGGTAAGGTAACACCAGAAAATGTGTTACTGTAAAAGCAAAGATATGTTGACCAGATTAGAGTTGTTCATGATCTATTATTCTCTTATAGTATGGAGGTATGTAATCTTTGATCTAAATATACAAGTTAACATAAACACATTACAGTTTGGACAGAATTATCACTTCAAATTTCAAAGTAGCCCTATTTCAAACTAACAAAATTTCTTAACATGTAAATTCCATCCAACAAATAAGTTAATACAGTTATAAATTAACAGGATTTTGAATTATCCTAGTTTGAATTAATGAGGATTTTCTGTATTGCATTTGGTTACATTCCATTGATAAATGTTATAGTGTACTGTACAAGAACTTAAATATGCCTTAAGATTATAATTATAAATTTATTCAAGTTAATACAGTACAATTACAAGATAAAGTTTAGATAATTATTGAATTTATATTTATTAGAAATAGTTAGCTAAGTGATTTTCAGGAATCACAACCTATTGGAGGAAATATTGATAAGCTGCATATATGTATATTGTAAATAGTACAAGTTAACAGTTTTGTATAATGACCATGTAGATGTAGTCTGTAAATGTTTTTATGAAATTTGTAAAATAACCATAATATGCCTATTTCATTTAGTTTTGCATGTAAAAAGTTTTTCTGAGAGTCAGTGGTACTTGCCTGACTCTTTATACACTATTTATTTCTTTATTTAGTTTTAACCGTTATCTCTCAAGTTTATAGTTAGTAAATGTTTAAGTGCTTCTTACACTATATAGTGGGACAGTAACAAGTGTAGCAGTTCATGGCGTCACAAGTGTATTTCTTTCCAGTAAATTTTTCATTTAATCATGTGGTATAGATATAATCAGTATTATAAATATTAGCATATTAATATTTATTGGATATTAAAATCAAAGCATTTTTCATACAATCAATAATTAATTTATTTTAATCATATTTAATTTAGTTTATACTTTTCTAGTCAATATAGCATATGAAGGATTGAGTCATGTAACACTCAGTGGTTTGCTAAACATGTTAGATGGAGTTGCTTCATCTGAAGCAAGAATAGTATGCATGACAACAAATTTTATTGACAGGTAAGTATAGGATAAATTACTTTTTCTTTAAATAACAGAAAAATTAAATTTTAAACTTTTTATACAAAGACTTGATCCTGCATTGATACGACCTGGCCGCGTAGACGTCAAAGAATACATTGGGTTTGCATCAGCTCATCAGTTACGGTTAATGTTTGAGAGATTTTATCCATATGAGAGTAAAGAAAGTGCTGATAAGTTTGTTTCAACAGCATTACAGACTAATAAAGACATTAGCATGGCCATGGTACAGGGATTTTTTATGTTTTATAAAAATGATCCTAAAAATGTAATCAGTAATATTGAAAAGATATGGACTTTATGACACTGAAGAAAATAAATTATTCAAATTAAAAGTTAATATAAATTGTAAATAAAGCTATATACTGTAATGCATCACAAGAGCTATGATTTTTATAAAATTTTATAGTTACACACAGTGTGGGCCGAAGGTAAATTTTTAGAATAAGTTAAAGTAAAAACGTTTAAAATACATAAAAGATTTCATAAATATAAAAATAGGAAAATACTTGCATTTAATAGACATTTAAAAGTAAAATTCTTTAATATTTGCCAATTTATATCGACTGTTAAGTTTTAGAAATGTAGTCCAAAAGCATTAGAACTTGAGGATTAATGTAAGTCTGAAAGCACTACTTGTTTTTCAAACTACATTAAGGCAAATATTTTTCTGTTTTTAAAGGCGTTTAAGCACTGTTTACCTAAAAATAATTAAATTCTTTAGTGTTTTTTTATTTCGTTTTCTGATACTTATTACAATACCTTTTAACTGAATTGAGTTTTAAAATTAATTTATCATAAAATTTTGCCTTGACAATTCTATAAATTAGTCCTACCATAAATAGGAAATCTTCCAATTATTATGTTTCATCAAGGTCACATTCTATGTGGTTAAATGTGTAAATATTTTCTCAAGGTACTTTTGGCTCATTCTGTATATATAACTTATAATAGTACTGTACTTCAGTACAGTCGACCCCCCTATAACACGGTAGATACGTTCCGTTTTTTATGAAATTGATGTTTTAGGAGATCTTGCCAATCACAGCCCGACATGTGTGAAGTTTACGGACTACGGCTGTTTGAAAGGTTTTCTTCCATAAAATTAATCGATTCCTAGACTAATTTGACTCAATATTTCCAAAATACGTATAATTTTTTGGGAATAATTCGTATAAACTATGCTATAAACAAAAAATTGTAGGATTACTTACCGAGTGTGCACCGTTCGACTATGCCGTTGCTTACGCTTGTTTTTGTCGCGGAGCAGCGCACCAAACGGTGCCGCGTTTTCTGATAAATTATTTTTCTGCGAAAACTTCATTGAACTTTGGAGACATCATTAATATAAATAATTTGTATGACCGTTGAATAAGAAATGTTTCTTTCACAAGAAATGTATAAAATTAGTGCTGTATTAGACTTACAGTACCTAATTTACATACAGTACAGACGATAGTAAACTCAACTTACTCGCCTAACCTCTCTGTAGCATGGCGCTGGACGGTGGAAAGTAGTTCGGCTGCCTGATGACGTTTTACCGAATTATAGGAGTTTTTTTACCGTGTTTGTATGGATACCGTCGCAATTTTTTCGCCGTCATATAGGAATCCGAACTATAGGAACCCGTGTTATAGGGGGTCAACTGTACTATTATAAGTATAAGTTATAGTACATAAGTACTATAACTTATACTGAAGTAGATAGTGCATCATTTCATTATAATCATCAAATGCAGTTTTTAAGGATGTAAGTTAAATTTTTTTCATACATAATATTGTAAAAACTGAAAATTAAATAAACAGATATTTTGCAAAAGCCATTTTCTATTTACTGTATTAACTTTATTACATAATTTCTGTGTGTAAACAGCAACTATACTATATTAAGAATAATTTATTACACAAGTTTCTAAGGAATTAAATGGGAATAAAAAAGTAAGATAAGTCTTCTTGATAAGCTTATTTATAATATTACAAATATACATATATATAAAGGATGTATATGTATATGTATAAAAATATAAAGGATGTACCCATTGACAGTGATCGGACTACTTTTTCTAAGGTGATTTCCAGGCTATGCCATCTAATGCAGTGTCAACCAGAACTGGCCATTGAAGTCATGCAATTCGACACCCTATGAGTTTTTCTGTGGAGTTTGTCAAATCTCATACCTGTACCAACAACTCCCAACAATTTCTGAACTTGATGGATAATGGATGCATTATTGGTGGAATTATGCAGCAGTATCATAAACAATTTTGTGAAAAGTGTATGTGTATGCTGCCAGGCTGATGGGGAACATTTGGTGGAAACTGTCTTCTATGCATAAAAATTACTTAGTAGTAGAACCCAATAAATTTCTTTTTGGATTCTACTATTAAGTAGGACTCAAAAAAAAGTTTATTTTAAAGTCTTATGTACAGTACGTTAACATATAATTATATCATAACTAGATCACTAAAGCTCTCAATACAGTAATTAGCATTAGGAAAGAGTATAAAGCCTTAAACTGATTGCCTAATTTGACTACTGTACATAATGTATCCGCTCCAATACTTAGGTATCACATAACTTCCTAATTAACATCAGAATCGTAATGCTGGCACCAACTAAGAGACATGTAGGAAGAAGCAGATTGCTGTATTGTTTACTTTATGCTATGTTGTTACTATTAGTATGATGAAATCTTGTTCAGCTCTGAACTGTTATCTTTGTGAAACCTCTGAAAATGTGAAAAATAGAATATAATGCCCAAGGATTAATTTATTTATTTAAATAATTATGATCATACAAATAATTTTGGGTCAGTTTAAAGTCTATCCTTTCTTAATATTCCAACCAGGAGTCTGCAGATGAGTATAAATACAATAAAAAATGACCTGAATGATGTTTTAAAAAATTTAAACTGACCAGAAACCGAGTTATTGTACGGCGACCGGAACGAATATGGCGTTCAAAATTTTGTTTATAAACCGAATTGCTCATAAACGGACGTTCGTAAACCGAGGTTTGACCGTATTTATCATGTGGCATTTCACAACAGTTTTTACATTTTGTATATTATTCTATCGAGTTTTACTTTCCCGGCTCTGTTATACATAACAGAATGAAAGTATGGCGATCGGTCAAAATATGATCCCCAAAATTTTTACGTTTCGGATTCAGGGGACCTTGAAACGTCGAGAAATGTAAAAAATTCGAGTTTTCTTTTTCTGTTAGGGTGTCTGGAAGCCACGATTTTGTTTACCCACTTTGAAATTCTCAGCTTTTAGTCGAAAATTTCAGATTAAAATGGCAAAAAGCTTAATTTTGAGGGTAGGCATAGGTTTTATTAAAAAAAATTGTAAATGCTAATTACAATTTTTTGCTCAAGTTGGGTCGGACTTAATGACGAGTAAAAGTGTCATTAATAATTAAGTCCGACCCTACTTGAGATGTGATACACGACCGCCTTTATCTTCCTACCCTTCGACTTTTAACCACCAAAATTTAATAGCACCAATCTCCTAGGTTGACGAGATTACATTTTAGTGGTTTTTAATAATGAAATATTGTAACAGATGGCGTCACACACGCAGTTTAAAATTTTGCCGGGAAAGTTAAGCAACTCGTTGCTGGATTTTTTTTCTTTTGGCTTTTACGTGTGAATAATAATAATTCAAATGAATCCTGTGAATATAATCAAAGTAAAACTCTCTCATGTGATATGAATTAAAATGTTTAAAAGGTTAAATAGAGCGTTTATTCGTCATCGAATAGTTTTCGAATTTATTCCATTCGGCAAATTGATTATTCTTTCGATTTTAACGTAAATTTATAGAAAATTTGAAAACTAGTTAAGAAGCTGAATAAGGAATTATTTCTAAAAATGAATACATTTGTTAGAGATGAATTACATAACTTAAGGTAATTTTAAGTATTGTAAATATTATTTTTGCTTATAAATTTCGATTTTCTTAATGGAATTAGGCTACACAGTTAAAGAAAAAGCCTTAATTAATACCAATTTAGAACCTCGTCGCTTTTGTTGTAGGAATGAGAAAAAATTGAATTGGTTATAGGCCTATATCTATATCTATACAATACTAATACAGTTGTCCCTTGATAATCCGACAGGTATGGGACCAAAGGTGTGTCAGATTACCAAAAGTGTCCGGATTACCGAAAATAATTACATATTTCGCATTGTTTTGCTAGCAGTAACTTACAATATTCTCTACTCCAACTGTTCGAACAGAACTGCTCACATAAAACACACGAAATGTGTGTCATCGTGTAAAAATTGGATGGGGAGATTCACATCGCGATATGCTTCTGTGCAAGCAGACACGTATATCTCCCAACGTATAAAGAATTATTTTTATTTAAAAATGGATAGATAGAAAAAAAATCACGGTTAATCCTCAAAGGATTTCCTTACCGTGTATACCAGCCTTAACGGGGACGGGTACCTTGACGGGAGGTGCGTCGGACTACTGAGCATGTCGGATTAAAAAACGTCGGACTATAGAGGGACAACTGTATTATAAAGAGGTAATGTTCGTATGTATGTATGTATGTATGTATGTATGAAGTAAGTAAGTAAGTTTGGATATAGCAGGTAATGTCCGAAAGTATTCATCCGATTTCAAAAATTCTTTCACCAATATTTAGAATGGAGCTTCAGGGTGGACATAGGCTGTATATTATTCCGTTAAACATTCATATAAATTAAAAGATATCATCTAGGTTAAGGCTTTTATGTGCAACAGATGGCGCTACGAGTACGACACTCTAAGTTTGCTTTTCTGTGAAAATGAACTAAAGCGGATCATCTATCTATCTATCTATATAAATAAAAATGTAATGTTCGTTTGTTCCTACCGATTCCTTTGAAATTTTGACAACGCTGCATTCGAATACGCACGTGTTTTTATATAATATACCTGTCGAAATTCCCCCCACTGAAGGGAGATGGTTAGGGTTAAGGCTTACCGTAAAGAACTGCTTCTATTTATACTATTTTAGATGCGGTTTTTGCGTTTTTGATTGCATTTTAATAGGGTACGTCAACAGAATGTACACTAAGAAGGGATTTTTCGATATTCCCCCCACGGGGGAGAGGGACAGAATTAAGGCTTATTGTGAAAAACTTGGCTTCTATTATATTATTTTACATGCGGGTTTTTCGTTTTTGATTGCGTTTTAATAAGGTATGTCAAGAGAATGTGCACTAAGAAGAAATTTTTCGAAAAATTTCCCCCCTTCACGAGGGATGTGTTTTACATATATAACAGATACATTTTGAGCCACAACAACGCGTGGCGGGGTCTGCTAGTATATTATATATATACACACAATATTTACATTTTTAACTCTCCTCTGAAGGGACTAAGAAGGCCTTTTTGGCAAGCCCAAAATGAGGCGGCCGGGTGATGAAAGACCCGAACAATTCTAAGAGTTGCTCATCCTGTTCGATCTGGAGTCTCAGAGTTATAATAAATTGGACCTTTGCCCTCTCGGCCCAATTTATCGCAAGTTACACACGCTACAATGCTTAAGACGAAGTCCACAGCTGAAAGCCATACACATAATCTACTGCAATTCTATACTGCGAATGAGAGTGGAATTCTATAAATGGATCGTTTAGAACTTTTCCTTTTCTATTTAAATAAATAAGAAAAAAATTAAATAACAGTTTATATAAAACATAGAGGCCACTCTTTTTTACTAGTATTTTCTTTATATGAGTGATTTAAAAATTCGAATTGAGAGTTACGGGCAATTATCTTGGCAAATTAAAAATTATTAAAAGAGCGAATAACTAACGGCTCAGTTCATTTAATTCTCACTACACTGGTACTGATCAGCAATTTAGGTATCCTAAACGTGTTGTATTACTCTTATTAAACTTTAATTAAAATTTAAGGATCCATTAAAGTGCGTAGTAAAGGTATACTCGAGTTCTTTAAATCAATTTTGCTGCCTAACTATGGAAGAGGTTGCAAAGTACACGAGCTTCATTGTCAATGTAGAACAAATTATGGGAATTTCGTGAGAACTTAGAACAGGTATAATTGTTAGTAAAAATAATCTGAATGAAATGCTTATAAATGGACACAAAATTTAATCCAATCATCTACAAAATATATGCTTTTACTTGATGTCCAAATATAGTATACGAATGACATAAAACCATTTGCATATAGCAATACGTGTAAAATTGTGGAGTTATTTTTCGAGTATAAATATTTTTTTCTCATTTAAATTATTAAATATTAAATATTTTATAGTTTAGTATATATTTAAAAATCGTTCCAACTACAATAATACCATAGAAATGAATACATCCTATGGGAATGAGAAAAAATCTTCCTACAGTTGTGAATGTACTATAACTATAATATTTATTTCAAGATGTTCACTAAAAAATCTTGAAATTATTATTATGATTATTATTTTTTGTTTTGTAAGTCTTTCCACTCGGCAAGCACTAAGATTGGCTTTTTCTCGTGTTCTTTGAGGCCATGGGTAACCATGGCCTCGAACCTGTACAGACTATTCATGAAAATTTCTTAAAGTTCCGAACCGAACGCGAATCCGGAATTTTTGTGTTGATGAAACGAGGCAACACGTGGGCAAGAGCGTAGGAGTAGTGCCTACCCAGAGGACTTTCTATGAGTAATTGGCTCCTATGTAAGTGTTACATGCGTGAAAAAAGCCTGAAAACTCCACTTCGCCAGCCCATTGGTAAAGCGTGAACGGCCACTGGTGGGAATTAAGAGAAAATATATGTGTGTGCGTGTGTGTGTATGACGTGCTTATTTATATATTCTTATGCTCATAATATGTGTTTATATTTAATTTCTTTAGAGTGAAAGGAAAACAAATATACACTGAAGGAACGAGTATTCGTATATTTATGTATTGTATTTTAGTGCTTATCATCATTATATTCGTCTTCGGATCATTTATGATTTATCAGAAAACGAAAAGTAAATATATAATGAATTTCTATTAAAATAATAAAACAAGAAATTAATTAACTTTTATTACAGGTTCCTCATTACCATGTATTTCTGCTTCTTGCGTGGATGCTGGTTTGTATCAAAAAAATAATGCAAATAATTTAATTAATTAAAATTTTGATGACGTTTCTAAATTCAAAACATTTTAAACTTATTAAAATTAACAGCAATTGACATTTTGCTTTGGATTGACGAATCTATTGACCCATGTGAAGACTTTTATTCCTTTGTTTGTGGTCAAAAACAGAAAAATTCATGGAAACAAGGAATAATTTCCAATAAGATAATAGAAAAACAGCGGAAAATAGATAATGTTTTAATAAGTAAATTTATTATCTTAATTTACATTTAAAATTAAATCTTTATAGCACATTACAATTTTCTCTTTCAGACATATTTAATAAAAAAATGATGAATTTGACAGCATCAATTTCTCGAAAGGCCTTAAATTATTATCAATTCTGTCTTTATCCATGTAAGTTTAATGACTTCTAACATAAGTTACAATAAATTTAGATAGATTAAAGTTTATTTTCAGATAAAAGGAATGAGAAAAATATGATATCTTACATGATAAAGGAATTTGGGGGATGGCCCATATTGAGAAATTGGAAGGAAACCGGATTTCTATTCAGTGCGGTGGCATCAGTAACTAAGTTATCCAAACATGGCCTTTTTGAAGTGGGAGTAACTTTAAACGGCAAAAATAAAGCTGAAAATATATTAATGGTTACAATTAACATATGATTTAATTAAATATTTTTTCAATTATATTATTTAAAATACTTAAGACGACATTTCAATAAAACTCAGAGGCGGCCCTAGAATTTGAGATGCCCTAGGTAAAATTTATTTTTATTAAAAGACAGATGGAGATATAGCATATGTTTATTTAGGAGTACAATACTATAGTATAAACATTTTTAATATAGAAATAGTAAAATACGCAACGAAGTAATAAAAATATTTTACAATGAATTGGATTATTGAATAGGTATAGAAATTCTTCTATAAAACTTGTTTCTTCTTTTAACAGCTCTAAATTCATCAATCACATGGAAAAATCCAGTTTTGAAGCAAAATTTCTTTCAATCGACAAGATCGAAAGTAAAGAAAGTCCCTCTTGACACATTGTTGATTGGAGATATTTTTTGATTAATTTTAACTTTGAAAACGATTCTTATGCAGATGAAACAGATACCAAAACAATTATATTTTCAATAATTACTAATTTCTTTATTTAAATACTAAAATATACTATAATATTTGTAGGCCCTTATAAGGGAGGTCCTAAGTGCCGCGGTTTTTTCTTTTTTGCTTTTATGTAGGGCCGCCCCTGAAAAAACTACGCTTAAAAATTGGATTTTGATAGTAAACTTTTAAATAATAATGTGCTTACAGATTAAACGTGTTCCGTCAGATGACGTCACAAATCAAACGATAATAGGTTTGACATCATATCCTTCCGCCTATCTCACCGCTTTTGAAATCGAAGAATTAGAACAATTGCACGAAGCAAGAAATTTTGTGAGTGTAAATTACACTTTCTCATTATTTTATTTCGATGGCGTATATAGAAGGTGATTTGCTAATTATGACTCAAATTTACGATCGTATATCTTTCGTTCTACTTGTCGAATATAAATCAAATTTTGAAAACCGGTAGGTGTTGCTTTTCTTTGAATTCTAAGAACTTTTGAGTTCGATTGTTCTAAAAATGGAGGCAGCAGTTGCGAGCGAAGTTGACGTGCACATCAAGCTTCTTTCCGAAGAAGGTTTTTCATCTCGTGCTGTCGTAAAAGCCCTCGAGAAGAATGGAATTGAAGTTCCCCAGGAGTTCTTAGTAACAAAACGAAAAAGCAACAAGCGAGTCCTGGTGAGTTACACCCAATATTTCCAAGGGCTCGCAAATCTCGAAGTAAGGATAAAATAAGGAAAGTTAAGGAAATAAGTAGAAAAGAAAATCCACCTTGCCATAGACCGTAGCAAAACGTCTGGGTACATCTCAGTTCACAGTTAACACCATTATACATAAAGATCTGCAAGTAGCTACCAAGAAAAAAAGCATCTGGACATCGCCTCACATCTTCACACAAACAGAACAGGAAGACTAAAGCAAAGAAGCTCTATGAGATGCATCTGGCTGGAGTAGAAAGTGAGTACATGGCCACTCTAGATAAAGCGTATATACATATACCTTGATTACTGCAATGAAACTCGAAAAATTCTGTATGTGCAGCACGATGTGCCAGAAGAATGACTTGTCAAATTCAATTTCACGAGCTCTATGACGGCTTTTCTTTTCCGCTAGACTTATCATACCAGGATGGTGTAATAAGTCTAGCGGCAGAGAAAAGCCATCATAGAGCTCGTGAAATTGAATACAAGACTAGACAAGAAGCGTATTACAGAGGCTTGTCAAATGTCACGAAAGATGGCCTGAAAGATTTGTAATTGTTGGAGGAATGACGGACCAGGGAACACTTCCTCATATCAAAGTGCCAAAAACTGTGAAAGTTAACGCTAAGTACTATGTGGAGAACATTTTGAAACCATATTTGAAATATGAGCTTCCAAAGTTGTATCCTGGAGAAGAAATCAAAGTGACTCTTCACCATGATAAAGCGTCTAGTCACACAGCTAGATATACAACCACTCATCTCCAGAAGTTGAAGGCTGACGGTGATCGAACCACATTTTTGCAGAGGACACATCCACCAAAGCATTTGACATCGACGGCCGGATGGCTGAGCGGTCAAGGTGGTAGCTACCGCTCTGGGGGACCCGGAGCGGTAGCTATCCGGACGGGTCGAAAAGTTTCCAGGAATTTTTCAAGGTGTGGTCCAATTAGATATATCAGACCCCGTCCCTCACCATCCGGCCGCCCCATTGTAGGCTTGGCCGAACCTATAACTGGCTTGCTAAAAGAGGCCCTCTTAGTACCCACAGGGTGGAAAGAGTTTTTAAGAAAACCTACTTATTATAAATTAAGACTATGGCTTTAGCAACTTTGAGACTTTTTAGAGGATCAGTTCCATCCGGAACAAAAATTGATCTGTATTAAGAAATTCGAGATTATCTGAGAAATTTTCGACTATGCCCAACTATTTTAAATAATTTTTAAAGCTATCATTCTTTAATACAAGAAAGAAGTAATTAAATGAGGAAACTATAATCAATTTTAATTTTCTGTTAATTGTTTGACAGGAAGACGAAACTGATCCTTACGGTTCACTAGAAATAATGACTATTAAAGAATTCGGCAAAAGAACCACATTTGTAAGTTAATTACAATTATAATAAATGTTAAATTATTCACTTATTGGAAATTTCATTTTAACGAAGGACAAATGGATCGACTTTTTTAATAAAGTATTAGAAGATGCCAACAAGACTGTTACTGAGAGTGACGCCATAGCAGTGTACAACGTCAATTATTTTAAAAATCTTATCGTGACCATAAATACAAAATACATTAGCGAAAGGTTAAGTTAAATAAATTATAATATTACTAAATAAATTAATATATAACAATTTTAGAAAAAGAATATTTCACTCGGAGTGAGTACAATTTCCTCAAGTTGCAGCTAATATTCGTAGAATAGAATAATTAACCTAACGTTTATCGTATATGGATCATAATTAGTTAAGATTTTAAAGTTGTAAAGATTGGGATCAATTGAAATTATGCATGAAATAATTCAAAATTTACTGATTTGGCTGTAAACGTTAATTAAAACTTCTAAACTATTGGGAATTAACTAATGATTTTACTAAGTAATACATGCCTACAACGTATATATTTACTTAAATTATTTTTAAAAATAATATAAATGCTTTAAACAGCTGTTATATAATTAGATAAAATGGTCAGGACATCTTATAAAATTTATAAGAAATTCTCAAAAGAGACAATACATTAAAAGTGTCTTTATCTTGTTTTTTTTTACACATGTCAAGATGAAGACATTTATAATGTATTGTCTCTTGAGAATTTTTAAAAAATACATTTTCTAAGTTTGAACTATTATATAACTTTATAAACATCTCTTTATACAACTATCAGCATTTATTTAATGTTTAGAATCAAGTAATTGCGAGTGTATATTTAGGTATTACTAATATAATAACCATAGTTCGGTCGTGGGTCGTGCCTCGCCAGGACAGGTTGGCCACGTGGAGTTTTCCGGGTTTTCTCCATGTCTGTAACGCCTGAATAGAGGCCAGTTATCCTTAAAAGACCTCCCGGAAGTCATCCCCACTAGGCAGATCGCCCAAGTGTTGAATTGTCGTACATAACAAAACAAACAACTCTACTTGTATGTTACAACAGATAGCATAAACCACGTAATTTGTAGAAATATTATCAATCTCTACTTTCTCATAAAAAGTATTCCATCATGCCTGACTGAGGAATTTCTAGTTACCACATGAAGTTCGATTAAAATTTACAAGCCTAATTTATTTTTCAATAAGTTGTAATTGATAAAAGAAGTCTATATAAAGTTTCATTTAGAAACGTGAAAAACCTTATTCTAAAATAGTTTTAAAAATTTTACTAAATAAAATTTAAAATAAAAAACATAAATTGTAATTTTCTAAAATTACAATAAATTAATTACGAGTGTATTGATGTTATAAGGCATTGGCGATTTTCCTGGAGGATTCTCTATAAGAAACTCTCCATATTTAGGTGTTAGACACGTGAACAAAATTTGTAAAATCCATACAATTGAGATCAATTTTCCAACACCATTGATTAGTAGCTTAATCCTGATATTAGACCACTGCTAAGCCACTAAATGAATTTCAAAGAATCTGAATGATAGAGACGTGAAAATTATTACGAAATGCTAAGTTTTTTTTAAATTATACTACAGATTACGTTTTCACTGACTTTAATCTGTAATATATTATATTTTTCACGTAGAACTCTAGCAAATTATGTTGTTTTTCAAGCTATTACTTACTTCGGGAATTACATGACCAAATACAGAATTAATAACGTTTCCCAACCTGATAAGTGCATTATGGTGTTGAAGGATTTAATGCCGTTTTATGTCGATCATTTATTTATAAACGAAAACACGGATTTAACTTATATGGTAAGTAATTTGAATTTTATTCAATTCTAAACAACTACTTGAAGTCTCTTCTTATCTCTAGATTAAATATATGATGGAATTTATTACACACGAATTTGAAATATTTTTAAATCAATCATCATGGATTGATGCATCCAAGCGTAAATCTTTAATTAAGAAGGTATTTATATATTGTTAATCTAAACATTTTATATACATTTATACGTATTTCTACGTTTTAAATACATTTTTCAATTTTAAAATATCGATTTTTTTTTCGTAGCTTGAAAATATGCAATTTTTGTATGGTTATGATACAAAAATAAAAGATATCGATTACGTAAATGATTATTATAAACACGTAAGTGTTAATATTAATTAATTTTTAATAAATAAATAAATTATTTTTAATCTTAGAGAAAGTCATTATGAAATTTCATAGGAGCAATATGAAGTACAGTACAATACAAGGACTAATTAAAATATATAAAGGAGACAATATAATAACCCAAAGAAATCAGTTGAAAATCTCCAAGTTCACTTATAATCGAAACATCAAGAACATCATGAAACAAGTGTCGGACAAAAAACACTCAAAAATAGTTTTCAAAAGAACACCTAATTTATAAAGTAATTTAAAAAATGATAAAGACATGATTTAAAAAGAAGAAAAAGCTGGCGTACATAAAATTCCATTTGAAAATCAGGAATTAGGAATTAAGAAAGACTATATTAGGGTCGCAAGAAGGAATTTAGGTGTCAGACTTAAGGAGTACAAATATGACATTAATAAAGGTCACTGCAACACGGTAATATCCTATATGGCACAAGCAGAGGACTCTGTGGTTAAATGGAGTGAAGCGACTACCCTCAGGGCTATGCATTTCCATCATTAGCAATGCACGAAGAAAAAATCGAAATCTGTAGAAAAAAATTAAAGGATGGTTGTATTAACGCCAGGGATGTGGATGGACTAGTTTCCGCATAAAAATTCTACATAAAAGAAAAACTAAAACACAAAAATTCTTAGCCTGTACCTGCCCTTATACTTAGAGACATTTTTGTATATTTATTTCATTTTTATTTTATTTTACATATGTTATTTTTATTTTGTATTATTTACATCGTTATTGTATTAGTTCATTTAGTATATTTTGTTTTATTTTATTATTTATTTGTTAATTTATTTAGTAGTTTGTTTTAAATTTAAATGTAAAAGTGTTCAAACGTTCAGTCGTAAATGTTAAGTTAAAATTAGTGATGTAACAAATTATTACGTATTCGGTTACTATTCGGTATTCGGCCTATTCGGCATATTTTTCGCTATTCGGCCGAATACCGAATATTTAATCACTATTCGGCCGAATACCGAATACCTAAAAACAGGAGTAAGAAATAACAAAAACACAGTAAATTTATCATTTTGGTATTTAGATTTAATGTTATCGGGTTAGTGTTGTTTGTTTATATTTATTTATAACTTATAACATCACAAAATAAAAAAGAAAATAATATTAGTCACATGTATTTATAATTTATAATTACAAAGATCAGCAGACGTACAGTACACACCTATTCGTTCGAGTATCGTCACACATCTGAGGGTCTGATCCTGCCTATCCTTCTTTTTAAGCGCTCGTCTTTGCGTTTCCCTTTCTCTTTTCTCTATTGCTCTAGTGCACGTATGCCTATGCATACATCATAATACGCGCACGATACTTTCGATTCGTCACTTTTCCGTCCTAGATTTCCCATTTTACAATTACGTGTCTCATAGCCTGATGATAACGGAGAAAAGAGACATATAGGACGAACGGAACCTAGAAGCTTGTTAGTCCGAACGGCCCCAGGCTTTCGCCCGTACACGCTAAGTGACTTTCATTACAAGCATTTAGCTTTCCGAAGTCTATGACAACAATTGTTTGGCATTGACGGCCGCGAATTTTGCGCCAATAAGCTGCCTGGACTTGTTCGATTATGTTATCAACTCAACTTCATATTTATTTTCTCATTTTCACTTGGCGGTCCTTCTCTGTTCTTCTTCCGTTATTTACACGTGTAGGTCATTTCATTGTTATCCACATTTGATACCATTTATCACATACTGCCATAACCTGCAAAGCATATGCGAAGCAGGGTTAATTAAAAGAGGAGTATCTCAAGCCAGTAGCATTTAATGCTACAGGTCAGAGGGAGTGCTCCACTAAATGTAAAAAAATGCCATGACGCTCTTGTCTGTCCGCTACAACTGTCAATAATTAACGCGATTGGCGAAGCTTAGTGACAGCGGGCCAATAGAGAGCATAATGCGGTTTGCGCGCCAATTTTCATACGTGCGTTAATCGAGCCGAATAGTTTGGCCGAATATACTATTCGTTGCAACACTAGTTAAAATACGTTCGAATTTTGGTTGCATCTGAAGATGGTCTATCATATTAAATCGAAAACATTAATAATGTTTGTTTAATAAATATTTCTCAGCATAAGGTGTTTGATGATTCATTAAGTATTTTAAAGAGCTGAGTATGATATTTAGTATTTCGTACATTTCGGCACGTAAGATCCTTTCTTAATGTTTTGGATCTTTCCACCTTGTGGATGGAAAGAAGGCACTTTTTGTCATTTTCACTGTGGGCTCAGTACGGCTCCCAATTGCGGCAGCCGGATAATGTAAGACGAGGCATGACGTACCGGGAGGTGCCTCGATTAGTTTCATATAGAAAGTCCACCGGAAAACGCCCTTTAGACAGATCTCCAATGTATTGCATTTCTTATTCGATCAATTTTAAATCCCAAAGAGATTTCCTCACATTTATTATAAATTTTTATAACAAAATCAATAAAAATATTCATTAAAACTTTACATCTTATGAAAAGTTATATTTATTCCCAGGTACCAGATCTGACAGACGATTGGATGCAAACGACTTTATACATTTCTTATATTCCAAACTTAAACAAATATTCACAAATTACCACTCCCGTTAACGGAATAAGGTTATATTTAATTTTATAATATATATATATACTGTATAGTAGAAGTTCGTTAATCAGGCATGTGATTGACACAGTAATTGTACACTGCATCATTATTAAATTGATTAATTAAAGCACGTGGGTAAACAAATCGAAAACATACAGCAGCGTTGGTCTGCAATGTGTTCGGATCGGGTGTAACTTATCGAATTTCGAGAAAATGAGCCAAAACGCCCTCTAATCCGGCACCACTCTGGTATTATAAGTGCTGGGTTAACAGACTTCTTCTGTATAAATTTTATATACTTTTTACACATGTAAATATCTTATAAAATGGTTATATTTTTAAATATTTAGTTGGCCTCAATATTCTATTACAAATGCACGTATTTACAACGAAGAAAGTAGCAACGTCATCGGTAATATTTTTATTTTATTTTTCGTTTTCTTAATCAATTTTTAAAAGGATTTTACATTGCATATTTAATAGAATATTTTACAAATTATTATTTTTTAAATTTAGTAATTCCCGAAACCGTGATACAAAAGCCATTCTTTGACATTGATGCACCCAGGTTATTCACAAAATATATTCTATTTTTTTATATACGGGGGGGGGGTACAAAAATAGGTTGTATACAGTTGTTATTACCGAAAAAACATACAGGAAGAAAAAAACGTTTTAATTTTACGTACAAATTATATCACAAATAAGGAATATGAACTAATAAAAGATAATAAAAATAATAATAATGAATACCAAACATTTGTATTTCTCAGATTTTCAACTGTATACCTACTTTTGCACCCCTCTATATATATTAAATATATACAATACTTTTGCTTCTTTATATTGATTATAAATACTTATTATAGTTACTTGAATTTTGCGTTAATCGGAACTTTAATTAGTCGCGAATTAATTCGTTCGGTTATTGGAAAAGGTAAATTGAACAAACATCGAAAATATTCTATTTTATTGTACGAAGTTTGACTGTGAATATTACTGATTCGTATTTTTAGAAGGCAAAAGAAATGAATTCCAATTTGTCGCTGATTGGTTTGGTGAAGAAGATAGAAAACAATTCGAAAAAAGAATTCAAAGTTTCAAACAACAATACAATGCTCTAAATGTTTCTATGGATAATGCAGAGGTAAAATAACGTATATACAATTTATACCTGTTTTTTTACTTTTGACTTTCTGCCCTGTGGGCACTAACAGGACCTTTTTTTCCATATCCATCACGGCCAGACCCATAATAGGTAGGCCGGATGGTAAGAGAGACATTCTGGCACCCAAGAGGGCCTCCTTTAGCAAGCCCATTATGGGATCGGCCAGGTCCACAATGGGGCGGCCGGATAGTGAGGGACGGGGGCCAACATATTTGGTCGGATTCCTCGAAAACGGTCTGAAGATTTTTCGACCCGTCTGGATTCCATCCCGAGTCCTCCAGAGCGGTAAGCTGCCATCTTGACCGCTCGGCCATCCGGCCGTTTAGTGAGACACAAGTTCCTGTATATCTAGGACAGATCACCCCTAAATGTCTTGATATTACTTGTTCGAATGCGATCTTGGATCCCCTAGAGCGGTAAGATAACATCTTTAACCGCCTCGGCCAACCGCCATCAATTTATACCTCTTGTAATTTAAGTTTTTTTCCTCCAAATTACACGTAAATAAAATAATTTTAAATTGTTCCAAACTGTAAAATTATTGTTATTATAAAATAGCAATATCAATAACGTAAAATAACATTTAACAATTTTTTCAGATTAATGTTGATGAATTAAGTAACATTGGAGAAATTCTTCATCGTATAACAGCTGATGATATGGCAATCGGATTAGCTTACCGAGTAAGTATATGAAATGTTTTAAATTTATTAATTGTAAAAATATATTCTTCGATTATTTTAACATTTAAACTATTGAAAAAGCTACAAGAATTATATATATATATATATAAACCGTATATAATTTATAATATTTATATTATATAAAATTTATATAGATGCTCTTTCCGCTCTGTGGGTACAAAGAGCGGAAAGAGTAAAAATATGAGCACAAAAATAAAATAATAATAATAAGGAATGTACTGTTTTGTTACAGTCAAATATTTATAAGAATATTTAAGAACGATAGAAACAAAGTTACCAAATGTGTTAACAACATTTAGATTCAAAGATCAAATTAAATAATTCACATTTCACTATACATATTTTCCCTTATATCTCAGAATCAATAAAGGATACGACTAGTTAATTTGTAATGTATTAAGATATATAATCTCCATTCCCCCGAGTTTCCATTACGAGTCGAGTTCGCTTGTAGTGGAAGATATTGTATAATATAATGCACAGCCTTCTTATGCTGACGTCACTTGCCAACTAATCAATCATTCAACATAAAGTTACAGTAGAAATTCCTGTACTTATATTTGTTTACTTAGTAAGATGTTTTTCACTCTGTGCACGGGGGACAAAACAATGAAATACATTAAATAAACAGCATACAAAATTACAAGGCAAATGCTATACAAGACTCTTACTGTCTTAGCTATAACTTATAATCCTAATAATAATTTATAATAACTTGTAATTACTTTATTTCTAATGTTGGTGATAGTCACTATAGACTCTATATCAAATTGAAAATGGCCAGTAACAACAAAATGCATTTTGGAAAGGTTAATTAAATATGCTGGGAGTATAATAAGTCGGTTCATTAGTCTTAAGTAACTATTTTTTTGTAATTAATTAATTTTATTTAAATCTAATTAATTAATTGCAGGCTTATCAGCGTTGGGTAAACATAAATGGAGAAAATCAATCACTTCCACGATTAGAAAATTTTACCATCCCTCAACTATTCTTTTTATCTAACACTAATGTAAGTTCTACTAAATTGATACATAGAAAAAGACTCCATAAATTGATATATACTTAAATATTTTATAGTTATGGTGCACCGGAAGAAACAACTCATTCGACAAATATGGGTGAGTTTACGGTTAATTTTTTATTAATAATTTAGAGATTAAATCTCAAATAAACATCTTCACTGTCGTTTTATTTCGTTTACATTTTATTTTATAAATATGTTTTATAATTTTTATTTTTTAGAATCAATATTTCTCATAGAAATGTGAAAGAATTCAATGAAGCTTTTGATTGTAGGTCAAAATCTGCTTCCAACTCTAGTAAAAATGCAATATCATTTAGTGTTGTGTATTAAAAAATAAAAAAATTTAGTGAAATCATTTGAAAAATTAATTCGTTTCTTCAATGTTTGGTTTATTTAATTATACGTTTTTCATTATTTCAATACACACACAGCTGGTTTACTAACAACTGTGGCTTTTGGTAGGAGCTGTTTCTTAGGAAGAAAAGTAACTTTATTTCCTCGTTTTTTATTTATAACGTGTTTAGGCTATACTATTCATGTTGTATTTATGTTATATTGTGTCTAAAATATAATTTAATAAATAAGTTTCCTTCCGTAAATAATTGATATTTAATTCAATGTGATTTTTTGTGAGGTTTTCTGGAGGTATACATCTCCAGAAAGCCTCGCAATTTTACTAAGTGCGTTTTATTTCGAGAGCTATGTTCATTTCCGATCAATATTGATGTTTTTGGCCAATCTAGGTTATGTATTATATATTCATTATATTGACTAAATTTTTGGTCAAAAACAGGGCGTTTAACCTGCCTTGCATCCATTATGATGAAAACATTGCATTTTAATTGAAATCGTCCCACGCGATAACAATTGCTGCTATTGCTCACTTTTTGTTCTCGAAAAGGAATAATATTTAGAACTCGTGATTGAGTACTCGTTTCTTTCTTAGTTGATTACAAATTACAAAAACTGAATTTAAAGTATGTTCACGAAAAAGCCAAAGTCTGTGTCTCTAAAAAACAAGAAAAATTGACACAAACACTCTCTTTTTCACACGTTTCCAAAATCAAAATCGATGTTTTTCTTAAATTTCAGGTTTATTTTCTGATTGTCATGCAACATTTTCTGAAAAAGTGCGAGTGAGTCTTAATTCCAGCTAGTAAAGTGTACTGTATTTAAATAATGTCTTAGGTACTTTTACATTGTAAATATATAAGTTCTATAGTATTTCCGATGCCGAGCATTTGTATTTCATCACCAATAGCTCAGTCCTGACTCCAATAAACCTCTACTTTTAGGCTAATGTCCGAATTTAGAATTTTAAATATTCTTAATAGCCACACGTCTCTCATAATTGCCACTATACGAACACAATCACATTAACAGTTTTTAACTGTTTATTAAGAAGTAAAACTGGAATCTGTCGTGTGGTTGTAGAAAGGATATTCATTAGATAGTTTCATATCACTGAAGAAAAATATATTAATGCAAAACGTTTTAATGAATTATTAAATTGTTAAACCAATATTGTTATTTTACATTATTAATCGCTTCTGCGATTGTTATATTTAACTACGGCGAATGTTTCCGAAGAGTTTGTTAAAATCCAGTGTATAAACTGTGAAGTCTCAGTACGTAAATCACTCCTTCAGACAAACTGTGAGCATTTGAACGAATTAATAGCTTCTTGCTCTTCGTCCTCATCACCGTTGCAATTACAGTACAGTGAATGCTGCTCTCTTTTCAAGAGTTTATAAAGGAGTTCTGCAAATTAAATAAGTAAATGTAAATATTAATGTTTGCAATTTTTACAGCTATTTGAAAACATATCAGTTTCATTTAACATCTACGGAAAATAGTCTGGAAATATATAAACTTGGAAAAGATTTCAAAATAGAAGATATTGTGCCAATCTGCAGAAATTACATTCAAATGAATAATGAAAATGTGTGTTTTGAATCCTCCTGTATCAAACTGATTTGTAAATCCTGCACATTCTGGATGTATATCAGTTGCATTAATAGATTTTTCATTTTTCCCATTTTTTTAATAAAAAATTTATACTTTTTTATATGTATATTTATAAATAGCAACTTAAATCTTCTTTAATTTTAGATGCTACGAAAATGTTGTGTGCCCGGTTATACTGTACAGTACGTCTAATTACGGTACACAGAAAGAATACACTAATGTTTTCAGTTTTCCCAAAGATCCTGTTCAATGTAAACAATGGATTAAAGCCATATATAGAAAAGATTTCGAACCTAGTGTTAATTCTGCAGTTTGCATACATTATTTTGATGAACAGTTTATATTAGAAAAGATAGTGCGGTGCTTGATAATGGCACTGTTCTCACTATTGGATGTAAAAAAGGATGCATTTTCTACAAAATTTCCATATCAATACTATACTTTTAACGAAAAAACGCAATGCAGAAGAAAGATCAGCTGAATTGCTTGAAAGAGAAAAAAAAAGTATAAGAATTGGTCATCCATAGATAAGATTAATTTTAAAAAATTGGAAGGAAAAGAATTCCTATAGATTGGATTACAATACCATCTGAAATGGATTCATTACGATATATTTCTTCTCTATAATAGATGTTACACAATGGGGTTAAAATTATGGAAAGTTTATCTGTTGAAATATGGCAAAATGAAATTTTAATTGCTCTATCAAAATTTAAGTGGATATTAAGTGATAGCACGAAATGTGATTTATGGAAAGAGTTTGATTGTTTAATAAGTCACTTGAATTCATATAAGTCAGATATAAGTGATAAATTGGAATATGCATCCATTTTAATTAATGAATGTCTAGAACAGGGGTGTGTCCAACCTTTTTTGTTCCTCTGGGCCACATTGGAAGAAGTCATAGAGTTTTGGGCCACAAGTATAGCCTATATAATATATTTGTGACCCAATCCTTAAATATACAAGTATATTTAAGGATTAACATGTCTAGATTATAGTAATAAGTATTAAAACTTTATCACGAAAAAGAATATTTAAAAAAAATTACTTCTACAGACCCTTTCAATTTTTACTTAGAAATAAATAAATTCATTTATTATAAAGGAGACAAACAAAAATTTATTAGAAAAACACAAATATTCGTTTTATTTGGGTCTCTAATTAATAAAAAACGACGAAACACTATTTTAAAGTGCATTTTTATTCGACTAATATATTTAT
>NW_019385993.1:116006-125813 GCF_000671375.1 Centruroides sculpturatus | reverse complement strand
TTTTTCAATATATTTATTTTGTTTGTACAAAATAAAAAAATAATTTTTAACGATACAATAGTCTTCGTTAGGCTTAACATTGACGAAAATTCAACGCGAAGCGACACGCAACGGAGAAAAATTTCAACATGGGATAAATTAATATATTTTTTCGTACATGATTCGTTATCCGAAAAATAAGTTATCCGAACCACCCCAGTCCCCAATTGATTCGGATAAACGACGCTCTACTGTAATATATATATGTATAACTGATTTAAACAATCAGAAGAGAAAGAATTGAAAGTATTACTGTGACAGTTGCAAGAAAGAATTCGCTTCGAAGTACAATTTAAAATGTCATCAAAGGATTCACACTGGAGAAGGGCTCTTTACCTGTGATCATTGCAAACGAAGTTTTACAATCAAACATGTCTTAATTAAACATCTCCGAACTCACACAGGAGAGAAGTCTTTCTCGTGTACTTATTGCCCTCAAAAGTTCAGTTTTAAATCTGGTTTAAATTATCATATTAATAAACATCATAATAACAATTTTGAGCAATGAAATTTTCTACGGATGAAAATTTGATAAACAAAAGTTGATCAAAATGATTGATTAGTTTGTTTGAAAAATATTTAATATTCGTGTTTAGATTTTATTAAATGTAAAAACAAGAAAAATATAAGTTTTGTTTTCTTGATATTTGTAATTTTTACATTTTACATAAAACAATTGATTTTATGTATGGAAACAAAATAGCTTTTGTAATTTTGAATAAATCAGTGTTTAATTAAAACACTAACACATAATTAATACGATATATTTTATCATTTATTTACAACAAAAGGGTTTTTTTGTAATGATCACAAATTATTATTACAATATTCAGAATCAAAAGCAATTGCTATTAATGAACTCCATTGTAATATTTGTTTCTGATAAACAGTAAAAATTCTTTAAAAATCGTGAAAATGGCCGCTGTTTTGTATCAGCAAGAACAAAAGTTTTTAGTTTGTAAAATCTGTCGCTGTTTATGTGAAATTTTGAATTATGTTTGGAGCAATGTGTCATTTCATACATATTTATTTTGACAATTATTCGTATATTCAGTTATAAAATTAGAAAATTTTGAAACTATTAAAACCTGAAGATAAGATAAATATTAAAAATGAAAAGATTAAATATTTAAAAACACAAGATAAAAGAAAAATATTTATTCGTCATAAAATGAAAAAATATAAATAGGGGAGATCGGGGCAAGATCGGCATGTTAAGCTTTACTTAAATTTTGTGTAATAAATACTGCTGTAAACTGAAAAAAAAAGCTTTGCATATTGTCTATTGGAATGTTTTCTTACTATAGAACTGGTTAAAATCAGTTTGGAAATAAAAATAATTAAAATAATTACAACTTTACAAGAAGAGAGAAATTGACGAAGTTGCCCCGGGTATAGGGGCAAGATCGGCAACTTCTCTCTTTTTGTAAAGTTGTAATTATTTTAATTATTTTTATTAAAGTTGCCCCTGGTATAGGGGCAACAGTAATGGGGCAAGATAGGCACGTATATAAAATTATGTTATTAACAATGTATAAGTTGGAATTCACTATTAAAACAAAGAAATACAAATCCAACACCCATTTAATATTATTACAACGAAATGCAAGTTCAAAGACATATATACATGAATAACAAATGCAAACATGTTTTCATTTATCATCTGTTTGATTTTTATCCTTTGCTTCTAATGTGGCTTTATGTTGCCGATCTTACCCCGCTAGTCATGATTTCGAAACATTAAGTACAACCCTGAGAACAGAATGCCAAGCCACGATCTGGCCACGTGAATAAGTTGAAGTTACATCCTTCTAACAGGAAAAGTAACTTTCGTTATCATGGAATTATAACAAAACCTGCCAATTCAATATAAATGGAAAAAAAATATTATATGGAATTGAACGAAAATGAAAATTTGCTTGATAATTCAACTACGCTTGTTGGAGAACAATAAAAACACTACACTCAACAAGCCACCAATAAAACTCAACTGCCTAACCTATAACCAAAGTCTCCTTTTAATTTGTTTTTTAAAAAAAGCGCTTGACAAACTTGCCCCGCATGCCGAAGTTGCCCCGATCTCCCCTATATAAAAGAGAAATTAATAAAATAATATTTAAATTATAATAACGTAAGTATTCTTCAAGCAGATAAAACTATACAACTGGTAACACTACGTAATCAATGGTTAAAACACGGAAAGTGGTTATAGAAAGAGGAATTTACAAAAAAAAAAAAAAAAAAAAAAAAAAACAGAGAATATAAAAAAGAAACGAGCAACTATTTATTGTGACGTCTGAATGCCGGGATGCATTCTCTAATCATATTTTTTTAAAATCTAATTTCAAATCTACGCTTACTATTCCAATTAATAGTGACTTCACCTGTAAATCATGTTTTGACTTTTGATTAAGATTTCCTCTGTTTGCTAATGAGAAACTACACCAGTATAATAAGTCCGAATAAGAAACGAGCAATTATTTATTGTGACGTCTCAATGCCGGGATGCATTCTCTAATCATATTTTTTAAAAATCTAATTTCAAATCTACGCTTACTATTCCAATTAATAGTGACTTCACCTGTAAATCATGTTTTTCCTTAAACAATAGAGTCGTGCTGGTCGTCTAACATCTTTCGGGGAAAAGTTATGGATTTAAATAACATGACTCCAGGTTTGTATTAGTAATTCATATATAGTTATTCGGGGCTATCTAATCCTAATGTTTCCATAGCTAATCTCGTGTTTCATCTATCTAACTCCATTCTCGAGATTAACCAACTGAAAATTGTAAACCCAATTAAAGAAAAAGATTACTGGCTTATATAAGATGAATAAATTGAACGAATAAGAAAAAAATCAGATCTTAGACGTTGATATTAGAATTCCAACCTGAAACATAAGTAGTAAAACACAAAAATAAACCAATACCGAGTTGCATAACTCCCGGCAACATTTAAAATTTTGGTGGCGTTATCTGTTATCGTATTTTATTAGAACAGTTTTTTTATATAGGCTATTCTTAACTCTTATAAAATGGCAAAGAGGTGATTTTTGAAGATGAGATAAGTTTTTTAAACAATTGGAAATGCTAATAACGAGTAAAATCGTCATTAATCCTACTGGAAATACACACGAACCCCATTATCTCCCCCGTCGACTTTTAATTAGCGAAATTTAATAGCATCTATTCCTGTAATACACAAATCTCCCTGCAAAAGTTTAAAGATTTTTGACAAAAAGCACAGGAGTTATTAAGTTTCGAACAGGGTGAACAAAACCGTGCTCCCACACACACAATAACATTTATACATATAGATATTACCCCTAAACTTTTTTGTATTTCTCGACGTTTGAAGGCATCCCGAGTTTAAAAATGTAAAAATCTTGGGGAAATCATGTTTTGACCGATCGCCGTACTTCTCTTACATATAACTGCTGGCAAATTCATAGGTAACGAAATAAGACCAATAACATACAACAGATTTAACTGCTTATATAAACTTCGATGCACTTCGAACATTCTTTGTAGTACTATATAATCGGTACCTTCAGATTGGGTACTTCCCTGTTGACTGAATGACCAAGATTATAAAATCTACACGGACGGTTCCAAGCAAGAGGATCAAATGGGCGCAGCTTTTATCACGTACAGTACAACAAGGCAGGCAATATTATTCACCAGTCCGCTTTGAAATCGGTGAGTACTGTTCCGGAGATCTTAGCCATCACCAAAGCACTCCATCACATCAGTGAATAATGGTTTCCCCTAAAAAACAAAATAGCCATCTACACAGACAGCATTACAGCTCTTCGCTAAATTTCCAATACCAACGACAATGGCTACAATGTTACCACGATTCAAAAAATACTTATTAATAATAATCAACACCATCACATACCCTTAACTGAGTCGGTGGCCACTCTGGGGAGGAAAGGAACGAGACAGCTCACGCTCTTACCAAAAGAGCTGCGGTCTCGTCTCTTCCTTGTTCTTACAGTAAGATACCGACTTCCACTATCTATAGGGTATTTTTTTTAGAGATATACAAATTTAAAATGAAATAAAACACGTAAAAATAATGTTAATGGCCGTGGTGTTGGCTTTATTTAAAAGATAATTTTTTGCCATTAGTATTTGAACATGATTTCGGGCATATGGGCGCCACGGCTGGCTCGAATGAAGCGCAATCGGGAAGAACAATTTTCGACAACTTTATAGAGCAACTGGGGCTGTATATCGGCAATAACGCGGCAAATGTTGAGTAACTAACATCCATTAAAAGTCTCTGTTTGGTGTGCTTTATGGGCAAGTCGAATCATAGGCCCATATTTCTTTAAAGATGATGCCGGCCATAATGTTACCATCAATGGAGAGCGTTTTTGGAGCCATGATTGCTGACTTCTTCATTCCTCAGTTGAATGGTATTGATGTGGCAAAGCTTTGGTTTCAACAAGATGGCGCAACATGCCATACAGCGCGCAACACCATCAATTTATTGCAGAAACATCTGATGAACGCATAATTTTGCGTAGTGGATCTGTGAACTGGCCTCCACGGTCGTGTGATCTCACACCTATGGATTACTTTCTTTGAGGATATGTGAAGTCACTAGTCTACGCCGATAAACCACAGACGTTACACCATTTGGAAGTCAACATTCGCAGTGTTATTGCCGATATACGGCCCAGTTGTTCGATAAAGTGGTCGAAAATTGTTCTTCCCGATTGTGCTTTATTCGAGCCAACCATGGTGCCCATATGCCCGAAATCATGTTTAAACACCAATGGCATAAAATTAGCTTTTAAATAAATCCAATACCATGGCCATTAACATTATTTTTACGTGTTTTATTTCACTTTAAATTTGTATACCTCTAAAAATGCACCCTGTATAAATCACCTTTTGCAAACTTGGCAAGAATATTGGAACTGCACTACAGGACATCCCACTCATGGCTTCATTTCAGACATTTCTGCCTGGCTGAGTTGCAGGCATCTTGTTCCCAACTTTGCCTTGTCTCAAGTTCTCACTGGCCACGGGAACTTCAACGCTTACCTACCGGTTCCGGCTACGAGACAGCGAGATCTGCAGGTGCAACACGAACACCAAGCAAGACTACCTTCACCTATTGTTTGACTGTTCACTCTTCGACAGCAACAGAGAAAGACTCATTGAGGCTGTACTTTGTAACAATTGTGACCGTAGGGTCGGCACCTCTTCGGCGCCCTGTCAGGATGACACCACCGAGTCTCTAGGGGACTCGGAAATCGCGACTTTATGTCTAAAGATTCGCGAGCGGTAGCGTGTGAGCGCTTGGATTCGGAGTAGAGGTGAGGAGAGAGACGAGGAAGTGACTCACTCGGACTCCATATGTTCTAACAAAAANTATATATATACGATTTTAAATTAATTTTGATATTACTAGAAAATGCGTGGTTCAATCATGCCTCTAACGTATACACGATATTATTTGTTTTAAATTCCTTTCGTGTAGTAATGTGTATTGTATGACGGACAAGTTAAGGTATCAACCACCATTCTGGGCAATCTGAAAACTCATTCGGTCTGATCGAAAACTCCAGGAATTTTTGAGAATGTAGTCTAATCCGGGCATGTCGGGTCTGGAGGAATCCATGGATGCTCTTTCCGCTCTGTGGGTACAAAGAGCGGAAAGAGTAAAAATATGAGCACAAAAATAAAATACAGTAATAATAATAAGGAATGTACTGTTTTGTTACAGTCAAATATTTATAAGAATATTTAAGAACGATAGAAACAAAGTTACCAAATGTGTTAACAACATTTAGATTCAAAGATCAAATTAAATAATTCACATTTCACTATACATATTTTCCCTTATATCTCAGAATCAATAAAGGATACGACTAGTTAATTTGTAATGTATTAAGATATATAATCTCCATTCCCCCGAGTTTCCATTACGAGTCGAGTTCGCTTGTAGTGGAAGATATTGTATAATATAATGCACAGCCTTCTTATGCTGACGTCACTTGCCAACTAATCAATCATTCAACATAAAGTTACAGTAGAAATTCCTGTACTTATATTTGTTTACTTAGTAAGATGTTTTTCACTCTGTGCACGGGGGACAAAACAATGAAATACATTAAATAAACAGCATACAAAATTATAAGACAAATGCTATACAAGACTCTTACTGACCTAGCTATAACTTATAATCCTAATAATAATTTATAATAACTTGTAATTACTTTATTTCTAATGTTGGTGATAGTCACTATAGACTCTATATCAAATTGAAAATGGCCAGTAACAACAAAATGCATTTTGGAAAGGTTAATTAAATATGCTGGGAGTATAATAAGTCGGTTCATTAGTCTTAAGTAACTATTTTTTTGTAATTAATTAATTTTATTTAAATCTAATTAATTAATTGCAGGCTTATCAGCGTTGGGTAAACATAAATGGAGAAGATCAATCACTTCCACGATTAGAAAATTTTACCATCCCTCAACTATTCTTTTTATCTAACACTAATGTAAGTTCTACTAAATTGATACATAGAAAAAGACTCCATAAATTGATATATACTTAAATATTTTATAGTTATGGTGCACCGGAAGAAACAACTCATTCGACAAATATGGGTGAGTTTACGGTTAATTTTTTATTAATAATTTAGAGATTAAATCTCAAATAAACATCTTCACTGTCGTTTTATTTCGTTTACATTTTATTTTATAAATATGTTTTATAATTTTTATTTTTTAGAATCAATATTTCTCATAGAAATGTGAAAGAATTCAATGAAGCTTTTGATTGTAGGTCAAAATCTGCTTCCAACTCTAGTAAAAATGCAATATCATTTAGTGTTGTGTATTAAAAAATAAAAAAATTTAGTGAAATCATTTGAAAAATTAATTCGTTTCTTCAATGTTTGGTTTATTTAATTATACGTTTTTCATTATTTCAATACACACACAGCTGGTTTACTAACAACTGTGGCTTTTGGTAGGAGCTGTTTCTTAGGAAGAAAAGTAACTTTATTTCCTCGTTTTTTATTTATAACGTGTTTAGGCTATACTATTCATGTTGTATTTATGTTATATTGTGTCTAAAATATAATTTAATAAATAAGTTTCCTTCCGTAAATAATTGATATTTAATTCAATGTGATTTTTTGTGAGGTTTTCTGGAGGTATACATCTCCAGAAAGCCTCGCAATTTTACTAAGTGCGTTTTATTTCGAGAGCTATGTTCATTTCCGATCAATATTGATGTTTTTGGCCAATCTAGGTTATGTATTATATATTCATTATATTGACTAAATTTTTGGTCAAAAACAGGGCGTTTAACCTGCCTTGCATCCATTATGATGAAAACATTGCATTTTAATTGAAATCGTCCCACGCGATAACAATTGCTGCTATTGCTCACTTTTTGTTCTCGAAAAGGAATAATATTTAGAACTCGTGATTGAGTACTCGTTTCTTTCTTAGTTGATTACAAATTACAAAAACTGAATTTAAAGTATGTTCACGAAAAAGCCAAAGTCTGTGTCTCTAAAAAACAAGAAAAATTGACACAAACACTCTCTTTTTCACACGTTTCCAAAATCAAAATCGATGTTTTTCTTAAATTTCAGGTTTATTTTCTGATTGTCATGCAACATTTTCTGTTCAGTTTTTGTAATTTGTAATCAACTAAGAAAGATGTAAAAGTGCGAGTGAGTCTTAATTCCAGCTAGTAAAGTGTACTGTATTTAAATAATGTCTTAGGTACTTTTACATTGTAAATATATAAGTTCTATAGTATTTCCGATGCCGAGCATTTGTATTTCATCACCAATAGCTCAGTCCTGACTCTAATAAACCTCTACTTTTAGGCTAATGTCCGAATTTAGAATTTTAAATATTCTTAATAGCCACACGTCTCTCATAATTGCCACTATACGAACACAATCACATTAACAGTTTTTAACTGTTTATTAAGAAGTAAAACTGGAATCTGTCGTGTGGTTGTAGAAAGGATATTCATTAGATAGTTTCATATCACTGAAGAAAAATATATTAATGCAAAACGTTTTAATGAATTATTAAATTGTTAAACCAATATTGTTATTTTACATTATTAATCGCTTCTGCGATTGTTATATTTAACTACGGCGAATGTTTCCGAAGAGTTTGTTAAAATCCAGTGTATAAACTGTGAAGTCTCAGTACGTAAATCACTCCTTCAGACAAACTGTGAGCATTTGAACGAATTAATAGCTTCTTGCTCTTCGTCCTCATCACCGTTGCAATTACAGTACAGTGAATGCTGCTCTCTTTTCAAGAGTTTATAAAGGAGTTCTGCAAATTAAATAAGTAAATGTAAATATTAATGTTTGCAATTTTTACAGCTATTTGAAAACATATCAGTTTCATTTAACATCTACGGAAAATAGTCTGGAAATATATAAACTTGGAAAAGATTTCAAAATAGAAGATATTGTGCCAATCTGCAGAAATTACATTCAAATGAATAATGAAAATGTGTGTTTTGAATCCTCCTGTATCAAACTAATTTGTAAATCCTGCACATTCTGGATGTATATCAGTTGCATTAATAGATTTTTCATTTTTCCCATTTTTTTAATAAAAAATTTATACTTTTTTATATGTATATTTATAAATAGCAACTTAAATTTTCTTTAATTTTAGATGCTACGAAAATGTTGTGTGCCCGGTTATACTGTACAGTACGTCTAATTACGGTACACAGAAAGAATACACTAATGTTTTCAGTTTTCCCAAAGATCCTGTTCAATGTAAACAATGGATTAAAGCCATATATAGAAAAGATTTCGAACCTAGTGTTAATTCTGCAGTTTGCATACATTATTTTGATGAACAGTTTATATTAGAAAAGATAGTGCGGTGCTTGATAATGGCACTGTTCTCACTATTGGATGTAAAAAAGGATGCATTTTCTACAAAATTTCCATATCAATACTATACTTTTAACGAAAAAACGCAATGCAGAAGAAAGATCAGCTGAATTGCTTGAAAGAGAAAAAAAAAGTATAAGAATTGGTCATCCATAGATAAGATTAATTTTAAAAAATTGGAAGGAAAAGAATTCCTATAGATTGGATTACAATACCATCTGAAATGGATTCATTACGATATATTTCTTCTCTATAATAGATGTTACACAATGGGGTTAAAATTATGGAAAGTTTATCTGTTGAAATATGGCAAAATGAAATTTTAATTGCTCTATCAAAATTTAAGTGGATATTAAGTGATAGCACGAAATGTGATTTATGGAAAGAGTTTGATTGTTTAATAAGTCACTTGAATTCATATAAGTCAGATATAAGTGATAAATTGGAATATGCATCCATTTTAATTAATGAATGTCTAGAACAGGGGTGTGTCCAACCTTTTTTGTTCCTCTGGGCCACATTGGAAGAAGTCATAGAGTTTTGGGCCACAAGTATAGCCTATATAATATATTTGTGACCCAATCCTTAAATATACAAGTATATTTAAGGATTAACATGTCTAGATTATAGTAATAAGTATTAAAACTTTATCACGAAAAAGAATATTTAAAAAAAATTACTTCTACAGACCCTTTCAATTTTTACTTAGAAATAAATAAATTCATTTATTATAAAGGAGACAAACAAAAATTTATTAGAAAAACACAAATATTCGTTTTATTTGGGTCTCTAATTAATAAAAAACGACGAAACACTATTTTAAAGTGCATTTTTATTCGACTAATATATTTAT
>NW_019385993.1:92651-111370 GCF_000671375.1 Centruroides sculpturatus | reverse complement strand
CAATTTTAATAATAAACAAAGAAAATACAGAGATATCGGGCATATTAGCGGACTTAATTATACTATTCCGTTCGAGAGAGAGAGTTTACAACCGAGTCGCGGGTTGATAAATACCTTTCTTTTTCCTAGGTCGCAGATCTGTAGTATGAGGACACTATGGACTCCTCTGAAATGGTCTTTCCACTAGTTCTTGTCCGTTAACTGGAACTCGGAGGCGTGGAAGCACGGAAGTGGGATTGAGATTCTTAAAGAGACACGGTGTTACTTCTGTCACAGTGTTACTTCGGGATTTTGGTGCACGGGTTTTATCCTGGGTTACGGTTTTAATCCTGGAGGATGACTTTTGTAGAGGGACTTCGGATGACGACTGACTTCGGGGTCGTTTTTCTTTTTCCCTTTTTCATTCCTCTTGGGTTTTTTCCATGAGGTCAGGTGATGGCCTTTAACGGTCGCCCGTCCAATATGTCTTTTCCATTCAAAGTTCCTGGTGACACATCCCTGACTAACTTGATCCGACTCAACAATAGAATAACCCCGTGGGAAATAATTTTTATGGCCTTTAGCCTAACTCGATAAAACGTTCGAATTTAACCGATTAAAGTTTCCAATACTTAAAATTTAAAATAACACTTTATTGTGGGTCTGTTCGTCCCTCACACAATCATAACTGGCCGTGTCCTCTACAAGGACTAGTACACGAGAAAGACATGTACAATCACCTGAATAATTATCTGCAGAGCATCAAAGTGCTTACAGAGAGAACGAAAAAGACAGTCAGCGGCAGAACCCTCGTAGCCATGCAAATCTACTGAACTACGATATTCACACCACACGTTAATAAAAAATCACTGTCTGTACTTTTCGTGTAACTCAAGGAATGTCAATTGTAAATACGTTTGTAACCTGATAATTTGTTCGAGCTACCTGCAATCTGGCACGTAGCACCCACATTGTATCTAGTTTACGCATAGTTAATATGCATACTGTATATACGTTTGTCATCTGTAAATACGTTTGTGCTATCTGTCGTTGTCACATATCACTCCCCATGTAATTTCTGTACTATTGTTAATCTGAATAATGTACACACGTTTATTATCTGTTTTTATGTTAGTGCTATTTGTGATTTATAACATAGCACTCCCGATGTATTCCTCTGTAAAATTCTTTTTATTGTTATAATATTTTTTACTGAACATTTCCCTATAAAGCACCGTCGCGAGACGCCCACGGATCCCAACTCTATCTTCATCCCCTTTCCTCTCTCACCTCCACTCCAACTTCCCCCGTTACCATAAAGAGTGATACCTGTCTTACTACTACTACTATATAACTTAGAAAAATATTGTAAAAGGAACGTATTGAAGAATTTCAAATATTTTAATTTAGAGCATACAAAATTCTGACAAATTAATCACTAGTTTAACTAAAGTTATAATAGAACCTCAATCTAAATTTATAGGATTAGATGTAGTATCAATGTATCCGTCGAAAACAAGATGCATGTTTTTTGAAGCATTAAATAAAGAAATAGAAGAACATGAAATAGATTTAACGAAATATGTGTTTTAAAAATAATTATGTTGAAAACGAAGAAAATTAGAATATGCACACAGATTATATGAATATGAGCAGCGTTATTGGACCGAAATTAAAAAAAAATAAAAGGTATTACACAGGTTATTAACACATTATGATGATGACGTGTTAATATTTATAATAGGAATATAATAGAAAATAATAATGTATTAGAAAAGATGCATAAAATAAATAGTACTATCACCTTTTAATTAGAAAAAGAAGAATAAAATGTAATAAAACAAGCGTAATACATGTGGGGGTTAAATGAATCAAATACTTAAAGTGTTAAGAAAATAAACGAAGCGTTGCCGAAGAGACAAGAATGAACAGGAAAAGGAGACGACAGTTGTAGAAGGAGTGAGGAGGACTGAAGACGTTGGAATACTATTGCCCTTTTTGTTACTATTCATACAATTTTTGACGAAATTCATACGAGAACTTTTAGAAAAGCAATAATGAAATCCATACAAGATGGCGGAGTTAATGAGGCTACGGTGAACGAAGAAGAACTACGATTAACTGTTGTAGCTAAGGATAATACGTCGACAGATGTGAAACGTCTTAAGTGTGCCGATCTGAAAATCGAACGAGGAAAATTGAAAACAACGGGTAGCAACGCCTGTTCTAGCCTCCCCTCAAACATATACTTTTTAAAAATATATATCTTATATTTTAAATAAAAATTAAATGGTATGAAATTAAAATAAAAAGTTTATTTAGAAAAAAACATGTAATATAAAATTAACAATCAAATACTACAAAAAGTAAAAATTAAAATATTCCAGTACATAGTTACAAATTGTTTTTAATGCTATTACCAGGGCTGTGGAGTCGCGTAAAAATCTACCGACTCCAACTCTGACTCCGACTCCGACTCCGACTCCGGCTAAAACACCAAAATTCCACGACTCCGACTGGCTATTACAAAAATGTGCCACAGCCACAGCCCTGGCTATTACAAAAATGTGTTATTGCACAATCAAACAAACAAAACTAGTATTTTATAAAAACTAAAAGTAACATCGCTACACTAAAATCATAAGAAATTTTATTTCCTCACTTTTAGTTCTTCAAACTTTTTTTATTAACTCTTTTAAGTTTATTTGATCGGCAGTTTCGGGCTCAATTCAAACGTTCCTGCCTTTTAAGATAGGCAAAATATTTTACTATTGAATACGCTGCTAGGAGTTGGCGGTCGAACGTACTATATTTTACCCGTTGTTTGGGTAAAATATAGTACGTATAGAGCCTCAGAGAAGAAGCCCAGAGGTTCGAGGACAGAATTATATTTTTTCGAAGAGCTGCTTCTATTGCGAAACCTTACTCATTCACGATCAGTATCATTGGAAGGTCCGAAGAATGATAAGCGAAAAGGGTATTTCACATTATCCTAAAGACATTTATAAAGGGTATTTCACATTATCCTAAAGACATTTATAAAGACACCGACAACGCAACACATCTGGAAGAATAGATAACTTCCAATCTGCTCCTAGAAATAAGAATCGATCAATACGAAGTGTCTTGTGTAAATTGTAGTTTGATAACGAAGTTTCTCTGCAAGAATTCACAAAAAAGTATCGTTAACGAACAATTTCTTTAATGTTGAAAGTATTTAAATACTATATCGTTTACTATTATCTTTGTTAAGTTCTTTCGATTTTGCTCTGTTGCACGAAAAAAAAAACATTTAAATAAGATTTTGTCATTTTCATTTTGTTGATTTTAATTAAATCATTGAAACTGATTTCACATAAAATTATTTGTTATTTTTTTTATTCATAAAATAGTGCACATTGTACATAAATTAATTTAGAAACATCCTTCAATGGAATAACTTCAAAGGAAACGTCTGCAAGAATCCAAAATTGATAAAACCAAACTCGTTTGCTACTTGAAGAGAGTAAAACTCCAAAATGCATACAGTATGATTTTAAAAGTACTTTTTATAACCAAAAGTCACATTAAAGAACAGAAATTAAACGCAATTATATCTCTGTGTTTCCAATTATTCTTGTGTTTAAAACATGCGCATTTAATTACTCTCGAACAACAATAAAATTCTATAACATTATTTTTGTGCATTGTTGTTTTCATTTTCGGCTAAGTTATTACGTTAAATTTAAAACACTAAATTTATGGCAATTTACTATTAAAATTAAATTAATTAAAATCAGAAATGGTGAGTAAAATCTTTATTTTGTGCAACACTTTTAATTTTCCATAGTTGTTTTAAAATTTACCAAAAGGACATGTTGTATCTTAATTTCTTATCGTAACTAGAGTACATATTACAGATTTTACCATAATACTGTATTTTAAAGTACGATAAATATTTATATTATTATAAATAATTTCTATTTAAATTTTTATTAATTACTTATTTTTACTCAACGGAATTTTTTAAAAGGAAAAAAACATCAATGCCGGACTTGCGGTAAAACATTCGGGACAAAACAACATTTACGTACACACATGCGGACTCATACGAAAGAGAAGCCGTTTAAATGCGAATCCTGCAAACGTCGTTTTTCAGAGAAAACATACAGTCGACCCCCCTATAATTACGGTCCCTATAATTACGATTCCTATAAAACTACGAAAAAATATACGTATTTTGGAAATGTTGAGTCGGATTAGTGTAGAATCGATTAATTTTATGGAAGAAAACCTTTCAATCAGCCGTAGTCCGTAAACTTCACACGTGTCGGGCTGTGATTGGAAGGACTTGTAAGAAATCGGATTCCTAATAAATTGGAACGTATCTATATCTTATAGGGGGGTCGACTGTATTTAACACAGCACCTAAAATCGCACTCGGATAAAAGACCATTCAAGTGCAATTATAATGGCTGTGAACGGAGTTACAAACACAAATATGGGTTAGAACGACACATATTCGCATGGCATTTAAAAGACGTTTTATCTAAAGTAAATATTACAAATTTTTTAATTTTATTTTTATATTTCGATTCTCAAAGCAGTAAAAGTTATAACATAAACAAACACAATATAATTACAGTATTAAGAGAATTATTAGCAGAATATTCCTTCGCAATTATTATTCTTACAATTGATATTCTCATTATCAAGACGAGATATATCTTTTACCTCTTGTTATTTTCTAATTTAGTGTTTGCATTTTATAAAGTAGAAACACTAGGAACGTGTTTTTTATTATTTAAAGTGTTATTAAGTTAGTTCATGTTTGTTTGATTAAAATTACGAATCATGTTATCATTTAAAAAATAAGTTCAGATTACAGTCGAAAAGACTTTCAAAAACAGTTTTACGACTGTGCGTAATTGCTAATATCAATAATAAGATCTAAGCAAATTACTCTGCAACAACTTATTAGCTGTATTTTCATAAATAATTTTCTATACACATAGTTTAATAAAACATAAACAAAATCTGTTAATTACAACATAATCGCAATGAAATAAGTCGTTAAAATACACGATTCACAACTGTTTTACAAATAATTGACACCAAGNTCGATTAATTTTATGGAAGAAAACCTTTCAATCAGCCGTAGTCCGTAAACTTCACACGTGTCGGGCTGTGATTGGAAGGACTTGTAAGAAATCGGATTCCTAATAAATTGGAACGTATCTATATCTTATAGGGGGGTCGACTGTATTTAACACAGCACCTAAAATCGCACTCGGATAAAAGACCATTCAAGTGCAATTATAATGGCTGTGAACGGAGTTACAAACACAAATATGGGTTAGAACGACACATATTCGCATGGCATTTAAAAGACGTTTTATCTAAAGTAAATATTACAAATTTTTTAATTTTATTTTTATATTTCGATTCTCAAAGCAGTAAAAGTTATAACATAAACAAACACAATATAATTACAGTATTAAGAGAATTATTAGCAGAATATTCCTTCGCAATTATTATTCTTACAATTGATATTCTCATTATCAAGACGAGATACATCTTTTACCTCTTGTTATTTTCTAATTTAGTGTTTACATTTTATAAAGTAGAAACACTAGGAACGTGTTTTTTATTATTTAAAGTGTTATTAAGTTAGTTCATGTTTGTTTGATTAAAATTACAAATTATATTATCATTTAAAAAATAAGTTCAGATTACAGTCGAAAAGACTTTCAAAAACAGTTTTACGACTGTGCGTAATTGCTAATATCAATAATAAGATCTAAGCAAATTACTCTGCAACAACTTATTAGCTGTATTTTCATAAATAATTTTCTATACACATAGTTTAATAAAACATAAACAAAATCTGTTAATTACAACATAATCGCAATGAAATAAGTCGTTAAAATACACGATTCACAACTGTTTTACAAATAATTGACACCAAGTATTATGTTCAGTTAAAGTGATAAATTCGTACAATAAACACATACAATATAATTTTATCTGAATATATATAAAGCATTTCATTAATTTTAGAAACAATAATCAATGAAACTGTATACATTTCTGAAACTAAACGGAACATAATCATTATAACATCAACAACAATAATATTCCTAAATAATAGTAGTTATTATTATTATTTTTTATTTTTAAAGATAAAAATTCTTTAAAAATTACGAGTTGATTTATTTGCTTGCATTTTTCGTAAAAACCATTCTCTTAGTTCACTCTGAGCCTATTCATAAATTGCGAACCTTTATAAAATCAGACCGAAACTATGCATTTGCCATTCATTACAACTATAGAGTTAACATATTTATAACTTAAGATATAACGTGTAAAGAGTTGCATGCTTTAATGTATTGTAAATAATTATTTGTTAAATTATTATGTAATTAGATATCATCAGATGACCCGAAGGTCACAAGACGTAAATGTAATGTGTGCGGAATAGTTCTTTCCTCTTCCGATGTGTTAACGGGACACATGAGAACACACACCGGAGAGCGGCCGTATTCGTGTAATATTTGCAACGAAACGTTTACATTCAAAACTCAATTAAATAGACACCAGAAAAAGTTTCATCCGGAAGGCAAAATACTCACTAAGTGTAAAGTAAGTTTACAAAAATTTTTTAGAAATGAATTTTTAACAAATATTCAATTAATACTATAAAAAGAAATAGTAAAGTTGTTAATTATTAAAATAATTCCACATCCAAATCAAGAAGTTTAATAAAGTTTTTAAAAATTAATAAATCTTGTGAAGTTAGTGCTCAAATGTACTGTACATATTTTGAAGTTGGTATACGAAACTATGTGTAAACGAAAATGTCACGTGAATCTATAACTATATAATTACAGTATTATCAATCTCTACTTATTATTTTAAATCAATTGCTTGTAACAAAGACTTAATTGAATTCATTTTCACGATAGAAAAATATAATCAGCGAGAAATTGCCGAAATTAAACAGGTTGCATCTTGACTGCCGTGTGATTGTAAGAGTTTGGATGCAATCTGTTATACTCTTTCGAAATTTCACGATTATTGCGTGTCTCCGTCGTCAAAATTACTTCAATAAATTTTTTCTTATTCATTCGCATTCCTTTATCTGTAATAGATTAAACAATATTAATAATTAAAATGATATTTTTAGAATAAAATCCGGGTGTAACTTTCCCGGGTGTAACAACCTTGAAAGTTACGCAACTCGTTGTAAATTTTTTTTTAAAGTTGTGTTTTCATATTTTAAAATTTCATCGATTCTGTTCCTGACGTTTTTCCTTCCATTAAAATTATCTATCAAAAGTTTATTCTATTTTCCCGTTTCCTCGTATTTACAACTGGCCGTGTCGAGTTTCATTTTTTAAATCAAGTGAATTTGTTAAATCATGTAAAGAAATAAAATTTTCAGTTCATTATTATACATATTAAAATGGGAAAATGAACTATACACTTCACTGAATTGATAGAATTAAGTATTTTCATCAGAAATCAGTTTAAAATGTGACTGGATGGGAATTGATCCCATGGCAACTTGACAAAAGTTGAATAATAAAAAATAAACCAATGTTATAATAATAAACCAAAAATAAACCAAATAACATGTTTTAAAAAGAATTTCTGAACACTTTGTACATAATTTTATTAACTAAATGCATAAAATTATGAAAAATTTTGGGGCTTCTTGCTTTTAAGATTTCCATATCTTGTTTCGACCTACATTTATTTAACTCCGTTCTAGAAATTATAGAAAAACTGAAAACAGATGGACTGACAAACGACAGTGGAAATTTATAAATCTATAATTTATTCAAACTGCAACCAATATGTTTTCGTCACCCAGTTACAAAGTGTTTTCACGCCAATTGTTTAAATGGCACCGAATATATAATGACTAACTACGATTATAGTAACAGACACTCAGCATATGTAGTAAATAATTTTTTATTTACACACATTCAGGAATGTTCAATCATTACAAATTATTGTATTGTGAGATTCAGCCGTGTTTATTAACCTACCGCCTGACCTAACTCGTGAACAATAATAAGTTTCTTTAGAAAGTATCAAATTTCACACCTGGGAGTTAATTACTCAGCCAGTTCTCAGTCGCGAAAAGACGCTTTCACATAACCTTCTGACCTATTATTGCTAACTGTCAAATGAAAATAGCGACAATCGGAGGTTTTCGACACAGTCGCTGCCGTTCCTCTAAAAGAAGCATCCACCAGACCCGTACAATACCTCCTATTTGGATTATTCCGTAACAACGAACTTAAGTGCCTATTTGGATTATACCGCAACAACGAACTTAAGTGCCTATTTGGATATTTCCGTAACCCAGAACTTGGAAGTGACATCGTCAACAGCGGTTTGAAGACCTCGATCCATAAGATAACCTGTCAGGTATTTATCGCCACGCGAATCATATGTAAACTCTCTCTCTCCGCGACCACACTTTATTCCATTTAAATTTTTAATAAACCCTTTGTTGATTGTTAAGGGTAGTTCGAGTCTCTTCCCTATGTTAACTCTGACCTGTCGAATCCGACTGTTCGCGTACGGGACCGCTCGCGCGACGGACGACGAAATCGCCGTCTCGGCTTCCGTGTTCCTCTAAACACGGTGGTGTCAATCCTGACTGGGCACTAAGGAGGTGCCGACCCGGGAGGTCACAGTATTATAACATCCAAATTGCTTTTTTAAAACGAATTCGAATGTTTGGATAGTATATATTAAATTTTATGGAATAAAAGGATATAATATTATGGAATAAAAGGATATATTTACAGGATATAAAAGACAATATTAAAGACGTTATAAATGAGAGGAAAAAACAGAATTTGATCCCTGTTGTAGTGCAGCAATTCATTCCGGAAAAGCACAAATACAACGTAAAGAAATCGTTTCTAAAATGACAAGTGACAGATCGCACGAAACTGAAGACATTCATGAAGACACTACATTCGACCCAGATGTGGAACCATCGATATCTTTCGATTTGTTCCCAGAAGTAAGAATCGATCGATATGAATTGGAATGTGTCTTGTGTCAAGTTCAGTTTGATGACGAAGTTTCAATGCAAGAACACATGAAAAAGTATCATTAAAGAAATTGACAACGTTAAAAACGTTGAAATCTTTCGATTTTGTAAGATTTCAAATGAGTTTGACATTTAAATTTTAGTGACCAAATTACATACGACATTTAACATTCAAATTGTAGTAATTTAAATCAAATATATATTAGTAATGAATTCTCAATTATTTTCATAAATTTCATACTTTTTGTTTTTGAAAATTATCAAGTAAAAATAATTTAATTCAGAATTGTATGGAGTTTGCGTATTGTTTTTCTATAAACAAAAATTAATTGCATAAAGAAATTATTTCGTCAACGTTATAGAGATATAAAGATCATGTATGCACAGAATTAGTACTCTGTGGTTTCCTTCAATCTGTCAATAAGCAATATGGAGACATTTAACAAGAAAGTGTGAGAAGCAATTGGTAAAGGCTATTGTCAATATACTACTTAATCGGTGATAAGTCGGCTAAACTCTCTCACTTTGTCAATGGATGGTTTTATAGAATAGTCACTGGGATCTTTAGATCTTTGTGACGTCAGGACCTGACATCAGCTAGGGTAATATATTTGCGCTCTAACCCGCGATATTACGACTTTATATAAAACCGAGAAGAAGGGCTTATCCTTAGGAGTGAAGAGATTGTAAATTCGATAGCCGTCCTTTTTAAAAAATTGAATCAAAGTCAAGATGACAATTACTTAACTAATTTAATGAGTAAATAAAATTAAATAGGATTACAAATGAATTAAGCAATATAGGATACATATTAATTCGTATGTCTCTATGTCTATATTTTCTATTTGTTATACATTTTGTCTACGAAGACAGCCTATTAATATGCCTTTCAGCTGTTTAAAATGAATAGCTTTATCACTTAGTGTGCACATTTATAAACTTTAATTATTGTTTATATTTATTGTTTATTCTGTGAATGAAATGAAATAAATCGATTTTCATGATTTATTTCATTGTGATGTCGGNTCGATCGATATGAATTGGAATGTGTCTTGTGTCAAGTTCAGTTCGACGACGAAGTTTCAATGCAAGAACACATGAAAAAGTATCATTAAGGAACATTTTTAACTTTAAAAACGTTAAAATACTTTTTAGTTTACGATTGTTTTGTAATTCTTTCGATTGTAATCTGTGTAAGTGAAGATTTCAAATGAGTTTGACGTTTAAATTTTAGTGACGAAATTACACACAATATTTAACATTCAGATTGTAGTGATTTGAATTAAATATAAATTATTAATAAATTCTCAATTATTTCCATAAACTTCAGACCTTTTCTTTTTGAAAATTACTAAGTAAAAATAATTTAATCCGGAATTATATGAAGTTTGTATATTGTTTTTCTATAAACAAAAATTAATTGCATAAACACATAATTATGTCAACGTTATAGACTTATAGAAATCACATATGTACAGAATTAGTACTCTGCGATTACCTTCAATCTGTCAATGAGCAGTATGGAGACATTCAACAAGAAAGTGTGAAAAGCCGTTGGTAAAAACTATTGCCTATATACCACTTAATCGGTGATAAGTCGGCTAAACTCGCTCAGTTTCTCAATGGGTGGTTTTATAGAATAGTCACTGGGATCTTTAGATCTTTGTGACGTTAGGACCTGACACCAGCTAGGGTAATATATTTGCGCCCTAACACGCGATATTAAGATTTTATATAAAACCGAGAAGAAGGGCTTATCCTTATAAGTGTAGGGATTGTGAGTGAGTTCGATAACCGTCCGTTTTAAAAAATTGAATCAAAGTCAAGATGACAATTACTTAACTAATGTAATGAGTAAATAAAATAAAAAAGGATTACAAATAAATTAAACAATATAAAATACATATTAATTCGTATGTTTCTATGTCCTTATTTTCTATTTATTATATACTGTATTTTGTCTACATAGACTTAGCCTATTAATATGCCTTTCAGCTGTTTAAAATGAATAGCTTTATCACTTAGTGTGCACATTTATAAACTTTAATTATTGTTTATATTTATTGTTTATTCTGTGAATGAAATGAAATAAATCGATTTTCATGATTTATTTCATTGTCACGTCGGAATTCTACTAAACTATGCATATAGAAAATTATTTTATAAAAATACAGCTTACAGGTGTTGCTGAGTAATTTCATTAATTTATTAACGTATTTGTAAAATCTAAGTGACTCGTACAGTACAACATAAAATTCATATAAAACGGAATAATCAACAGTATTATAGGGGGGTCGACTGTATAAATCTTTATTGTTAAACCGATCTGGACCATAATTTGTATGAGTATGGTCGTCTCCGATTCGAACGAAACTTGGTGACACGTAGTCCTAAACACAAGCAGATCCTTGTCCAAACAATAGCACTCACTTCTCCAGTCTTTCGAAAGACTTGCCTTTGAAAATTGAGTATTTAGGCTATAAGTCTTGAAGGCTCACTTATTGTTATCACAATAGAGAAGTGTTTAAGACACCAGGCATAAGAGTTCCTCGATCTAAGATCTTGCCTTCGCCCTTTTAGTTTTATATATAACAAAATTATTTTATTATTTTACCGTATCCCTAGCATTATTATTATTACCATTGTTATTCCTCACATTAGAAACTTATAAAGGAGATTTAATAGTGCGAAGGAATTTGTCTGCCGACACCCCCAAGTAGCTTAATGTTTGCCTAAAGGCATCGTAACTGTGGAATCAAATTAAAAAGTTGTCTCTGTCAACAACTACGAAGGTCCATCTATTGAAAGACAGATCTGCAGATAAAATGCTGAACAACTTTTGCGTCTCGCACATGGTAAATTTAATAAAGATCCGGATACTAATTCGATAACACTAAATAAACCACAAATGGACATACGTGAGCGATATTGGAATCTATAAACGAATACTTTACCGAATGTACCCCGCGGAGTTTTCAAACTCCTCGAAATCAAATGAACTACCACCTCGTAACCTAGATGTATAGGTTAGAGCACCAGTATTGCTTTTGCGAAATATGAAACACCAAAGTTATGCAATGAGACAAGAATGACTTTCTATCTTTGACCCGTACACTCGATCAAAANTTAATAAATCTTGTGAAGTTAGTGCTCAAATGTACTGTACATATTTTGAAGTTGGTATACGAAACTATGTGTAAACGAAAATGTCACGTGAATCTATAACTATATAATTACAGTATTATCAATCTCTACTTATTATTTTAAATCAATTGCTTGTAACAAAGACTTAATTTAATTCATTTTCACGGTAGAAAAATATAATCAGCGAGAAATTGCCGAAATTAAACAGGTTGCATCTTGACTGCTGTGTGATTGTAAGAGTTTGGATGCAATCTGTTATACTCTTTCGAAATTTCACGATTATTGCGTGTCTCCGTCGTCAAAATTACTTCAATAAATTTTTTCTTATTCATTCGCATTCCTTTATCTGTAATAGATTAAACAATATTAATAATTAAAATGATATTTTTAGAATAAAATCCGGGTGTAACTTTCCCGGGTGTAACAACCTTGAAAGTTACGCAACTCGTTGTAAATTTTTTTTTAAAGTTGTGTTTTCATATTTTAAAATTTCATCGATTCTGTTCCTGACGTTTTTCCTTCCATTAAAATTATCTATCAAAAGTTTATTCTATTTTTCCGTTTCCTCGTATTTACAACTACCGCGGTAGTTGTAAATACGAGGAAACGGTATTTCGACACGGTATACCGTGTTGAATTTCATTCTTTAAATCAAGTAAATTTGTTAAATCATGTAAAGAAATAAAATTTTCAGTTCATTATTATACATATTAAAATGGGAAAATGAACTAGACACTTCACTGAATTGATAGAATTAAGTATTTTCATCAGAAATCAGTTTAAAATGTGACTGGATGGGAATTGATTCCATGGCAACTTGACAAAAGTTGAATAATAAAAAATAAACCAAAGTAATAAAATAACATGTTCTAAAAAGCATTTCTAAACACTTTGTACATAATTTTATTAACTAAATGCATAAAATTATGAAAAATTTCGGGGCTTCTTGCTTTTAAGATTTCCATATCTTGTTTCGGCCTACATTTATTTAACTCCGTTCTAGAAATTATAGAAAAACTAAAAACAGATGGACTGACAAACGACAGTGGAAATTTATAAATCTATAATTTATTCAAACTGCAGCCAATATGTTTTCGTCACCCAGTTACAAAGTGTTTTCACGCCAATTGTTCAAATGGCACCGAATATATAATGACTAACTACGATTATAGTAACAGACACACAGCAGATATAGTAAATAATTTTTATTTATAACCATTCAAGAATGTTCAATCATTACAAATTATTGTATTATAACATCCAAATCGCTTTTTTAAAACGAATTCGAATGTTTGGATAGTATATATTAAATTTTATGAAATGTATATTTACAGGATATAAAAGACAATATTAAAGACGTTATAAATGAGAGGAAAAGAAAAGAATTTGATCCCTGTTTTAGTGCAGCAATCAATTCCGACGAAGAACGAAAACAACGTGAAGAAATCATTTCTGGAATGACGAGTGGCATATCACATGAGCCTGAAGACATCCATAAAGACACTACCTTCGAAACACACGTGGTACCATCGACATTTTTCGATCTGTTTCCAGAAGTAAGAATCGATCGATATGAATTGAAATGTGTCTTGTGTCAAGTTCAGTTTGACGACGAAGTTTCAATGCAAGAACACATGAAAAAGTATCATTAAAGAAATTTGCAACGTTAAAAACGTTGAAATCTTTCGATTTTGTAAGATTTCAAATGAGTTTGAAATTTAAATTTTAGTGACGAAATTACATACGATATTTAACATTCAAATTGTAGTGATTTAAATCGAATATAAATTACTAATAAATTCTCAATTATTTTCATAAATTTCATACCTTTTGTTTTTGAAAATTACTAAGTAAAAATAATTTAATTCCACATTATATGAAGTTTGCGTATTGTTTTTCTATAAACAAAAATTAATTGCATAAACACATTATTTCATCAACGTTATAGAGATATTAAGATCATGTATGCACAGAATTAGTACTCAGCGATTAGCTTTAATCTGTCAATGAGCAATATGGAGACATTTAACAAGAAAGTGTGAAAAGCCATTGGTAAAGGCTATTGCCAATATACTATTTAATCGGTGATAAGTCGGCTAAACTCGCTCAATTTGTCAATGGATGGTTTTATAAAATAGTCATTAAAATCTTTACATCTTTGTGACATCAGGACCTGACAGCAGCTAGGGTAATATATTTGCGCGCTAACTCGCGATATTAAGACTTTATATAAAACCGAGAAGAAGGGCTTATCCTTATAAGTGTAGGGATTGTGAGTGAGTTCGATAGCCGTCCTTTTTAAGAAATTGGATTAAAGTCAAGATGACAATTACTTAACTAATTTAATGGTTAATAAAATAAAAAAGATTACAAATGAATTAAATTAAACAATATAGGATACATATTAATTCGTATGTCTCTATGTCCTTATTTTCTATTTGTTATATATTTTGTCTACATAGACTTAGCCTATTAATATGCCTTTCAGCTGTTTAAAATGAATAGCTTTATCACTTAGTGTGCGCATTTATAAACTTTAATTATTGTTTATATTTATTGTTTATTCTGTGAATAAAATGAAATAAATCGATTTTCACGATTTATTTCATTCTCACGTCGGAATTCTATTAAATTATGTATATAGAAAATTATTTTATAAAAATACAGCTTACAGGTTGCTCAGTAATATTACCAGTGGTGTGCCGTGACATTTAATGATAGGGAAGCTGTGTTTCTGCAAGAAGCCGACATCCAGGTGCTATCAGCAATCGCGCGTCAGTGATGGTCTAGGATCCACTCGTATCGTTTATTTGATAAGCCAGTAAAAACCGTAGACTTCTCTAAATGCATTTTTTAATATCACAATTACATTCTGAATCGCTAGCCACGATATAAGGGCTACAATTAAAAATAAAATAATAAAAACTTACTCGGTGAAATAAAATGTCTGTTGGATGTACCGGTACATACTTGGTACAAAATATTCTTCAATTGTACGAATGTACTGTACTTTTAAAGAAAATTATAATTAAATATAGCTTTGCAAAGAAACGTACATAAAAATATAAAATATTCTTTACTTTTTAAATTTTAAAACAATGCACTTAATCAATCAAGTAGCTCCCTACGAGTGGCTAATGGATGGAATCGAAGACGGTTGCAGAGCGTGCATACACACGGACTCAATTCAATTCAATTATTTTATTAATGCATAAAAATGCATGTCCAGCACCGCTAGGCATAGCTGGACATGGGTTACAGAAAATAGATTGCAAATAAACAATAAAGTTCATAACTATATGAACTTTGAAGTGGATACAGTAAGCAATGGGCAATTAGTGAATACAATGCAATAGTACTTATGATACTGGGAATTTACAAAGGAACAAAACGTGTCAGTATAGCCGTAGAATAGGCAANATTTCGTTCGTTATTTTGTTTTTTTGTATTTAAAAATTTTTGTTCTATTTTCTTTGTATTCGAAAAAGCTTAGCCTGATGATGGCCAATAGAGTTGGCTGAAAACGTTAGCTTTTCATTAAAAGTTTTCTCAGCAAATTAAGGTGTTGTGTTTTTTTGAGTTTACATATTTAATATTGTTCAATAACACTATAATCGACATAATTACTAATATTTATCCTTTACTATTTCATACAAATTAAAAAATACTTTTCTATCTCTTATACCGGGGATAAAATAGAAGTTATTGCGTAGTTGCTTATCCTCCAAAGAGTCTGGGAAAATGCCTTCTGAAAACTCTTTTAAGTGTAACTGGCACATCTTTAGGCATTAGAATCGTAAAAAAACTGGAAAAATCCACACAAAAATTACATACCTTCTTATATATTAATAACATTTTCCTTTTTAGAATTTATTAATTTCCCATCTGTTATGTATTTAAGAGAGAGTAGTAAGAAGAACGGTGAGATGACACCCCAAGATTTTACATTCTTCGACTCAGAACATCTTGAAACGTCGAGAAATGCAAAAAATTTTGGTTCTTTACTGTATGTACGTACAGTACTTAAGTGTGAGTTTGTGTCTCTGGGGGACAATGTTGTTCACCCTCTATAAAGCTTAACTCCTGTACGTTTCGCGAAAATTTCTGAAATCTTGCTAGGTGCTTTATAGGAAAATTGACGCTGCTAAATTTTGGTGATTACAGATCGAAGGGATGGAGCGATAAAGGAGGTCTTCTGTATCTCCAGTAGGGTCACACTTCATGATGATTTTATTTTAGGGTAGTCATTAAGTATAAATTTTTTATCTGAATTCATTAATTCTAATTTCTTAACCTAACCTTTCTTATCCTTTATACAGTCAAACGTCGAGTATCGAACGGCTCTGTTTACGAACAAAATTTTAAACGCCATATTTCCTCCGGTTGTCGAATAATCTACTCCGCAAAAGATGTCCACAGACAATCAACTTTCTATATTTCCTGTGTTAATGTATTGATACTTGTCTGTATCGATTTATTTGATTATATTTCACGCAGTCAGATGCGAGTCTCTATAGCACTTTGTAAAGTGTTTGTATCTGTTGGCCGTGAAGGAACATTTTGTTTTTAATAAATACAGTATATAAATTACATATAGATATGGATAATATAATATTATGTTGCACGTGAAGTTTGTTTTATGCATAAAATACAGCGAAAAACATAAAAAAGAAAACAAGTTTCACTCCGTTCAATAATTACAATAGAAAATATACTTTACCAATTCTTTACCTTCGTCCTCTATTTCCTTCTGAAATACGTAACGTAACTGTCAATTTTATTTAAAAAAGAACAATTGGCGCTACCTGATTAAATTATTAAAATTTTTAATTTTTAAAAGTAAAGTACAGAAAGAGCAAAAATTAATCTTTCATTGGGATATTGTTGAAAAAATGAATAACAGTGAAGTATTATGAATATTTGATTTATTAATGAAAGTATTATTTATATTGGAGCCAAATAACCATCAACGATCGAAATGAGCGGTAAAACGAGGTCAATTTGTGTTTGAATCGGTTTTCTATTCTTATAAATCATTTATTATGAATTATTCCATTCAATCTTTCTATTGAGCAGAATTGTGGGATTCACTAATAACAATTAACTATCTATACATGTCAATTTTTCTTGGTTTGTCCATTATATAGTCGACCCCCTATAACACTGTTGATTATTCCGTTTTATATGAATTCCATGTTGTACGAGTCACTTAGATTTTACAAGTACATGAGCCGTTCACAGCCCGGCACACGTATTTGTAAAATCTAAGTGACTCGTACAGTACAACATAAAATTCATATAAAACGGAATAATCAACAGTATTATAGGGGGGTCGACTGTATAAATCTTTATTGTTAAACCGATCTGGACCATAATTTGTATGAGTATGGTCGTCTCCGATTCGAACGAAACTTGGTGACACGTAGTCCTAAACACAAGCAGATCCTTGTCCAAACAATAGCACTCACTTCTCCAGTCTTTCGAAAGACTTGCCTTTGAAAATTGAGTATTTAGGCTATAAGTCTTGAAGGCTCACTTATTGTTATCACAATAGAGAAGTGTTTAAGACACCAGGCATAAGAGTTCCTCGATCTAAGATCTTGCCTTCGCCCTTTTAGTTTTATGTATAACAAAATTATTTTATTATTTTACCGTATCCCTAGCATTATTATTATTACCATTGTTATTCCTCACATTAGAAACTTATAAAGGAGATTTAATAGTGCGAAGGAATTTGTCTGCCGACACCCCCAAGTAGCTTAATATTTGCCTAAAGGCATCGTAACTGTGGAATCAAATTAAAAAGTTGTCTCTGTCAACAACTACGAGGGTCCATCTATTGGAAGACAGATCTGCAGATAAAATGCTGAACAACTTTTGCGTCTCGCACATGGTAAATTTAATAAAGATCCGGATACTAATGTGAGACCCGAAAGGCCCCTGGGTTTAAATTAATATTTTATTAATAATGTTAAAATAATGTCACCAAATACTACTTCATTTTCGGTGAGAAAAATACTGTTTTAACGTGGGAATAGGCAGATAACAGATGTTACTTCCTTTCACTGAAGTTAGTACATCCTCTGACTTTCCCTTATCTGGTTAAAATCCTGCTCAGATGGGAAATGGTTACCCCTCATTCATTCCCCTTTCATCCGTTCTCATGAAAGAGTTACTGGCCGATGATTGGTCGAAATTCAGAAGATATACAGGGAATTTGTCAGAATTCGGGGAGTTCAGCGACAGTTCTGGAAGCGTCCAAACTCCATACGTTTTTCTCTTGATGACCAACGTCCTTAGACGAGTCACATACAGAATAATTCCAGAGTTAGCACTTAGAAACCATACTTGGATTTTGTGCACATATTGATCTCCCATACGAAGAAGTAAATGAACTTTATCTCCAAAGTGTCCCTTGCATACAGAGAAGAAGACGAACGACAACTAAACAGGTCGTATGTTTTATAACGATTTTGTGAGCTCTCTCTCGATCGCGAATAGGGTATAATATAAGCTTAGCTATCTCCCGATTTGTATATTA
>NW_019385993.1:84538-90432 GCF_000671375.1 Centruroides sculpturatus | reverse complement strand
CCATAAAATAGCAGTTCGGTTTAAAACCTGAAAAAGAAACTAATTCAAATTAATTTATTATATAAGTGTCTACTGGGTCATATGGTATTAGTAGGACTTGTTATAATGGTATCCGGAATCTGCGAATTGAGGATACTTATTCAGAAAAAACAATCTTTATTGTTCACTTTTTTCAGCTGTACACACTTTGTGTTTCGGACCTCTTGTTCCCTCGTCAGCAGGTTTACTGCCATAACTTGCTAAAACAAGATTTTATATATTGTTATATTTTTCCGACAATAATGCGATTAAAATGATTTAGGTTTTTAGTGGATAATTGGATAATTACATGAAAATTTGAAAAGATCAACATAAATTTGGTATTATATTTTCAAACATTAAACCTGCCTATATATATAACCGAGACGAGTTGATAATAATAATAAGCGCAGAGCCCAAACGGTTAGGAGTTGAAAGCTGAAATTTGGTACACAGTTAGGGTACGTCACGAAAACGCACACTAAGAAGGGATTTTTCGAAATTCCCCCCGGGGGAGAGAGACAGGATTAAGCTTAACACTTCCATCAACAATAGAAGTGTTAAGTAACAATGCAAGTGTTAAGAGAAAGAGAAAGTGCAGGTTTTTTCGTTTTTGCAGGAAATCGAAGATATTTTTAGACCCATCTAAAAATTCTGTAATTAGTCTGGAAACGGGGTACCCAATTCTTGCATTCTTTGAAAACGGGTAAAGTTGACTATAACGTAATAATCTTAATCTTCGCTATCGTTACCTTTGCCCGAGCAACGCCGGGCCTACCTTCTTGTATACAATAAGCAGATGAACAATACAGATTGTTTTTTCCGAACAAGTTTCAATTTGCAGTACTCGGACACCTACTAATACGATATGTCCCAGTAGACACTTACATATTAGATTTTATGATAAACACACAAAGGCATATGAATCAATTCAAATTAATTTTACTCATCCAGGAACAGTATCAATGTATTTCAAATGTTTATATATAAAGTAATTTTATCTGCGATTTTTAAAATTAGGTATAAATGTATTTTATGAAGAATTAACTTCCCTTCGGTCTTTCTATTTTACAGCTTTCATTGCAGAATTAAGTTATACAAACTGAATCGTTTCTTGAAAAGTTTTTTTAATTAAAATTACCTTAGGAAAAAAGTGAAAATCTACTTACTAATTTAACAAACTTCAGTCAAGAAAGACACGGAAAATACCACAATACTCGTTATCATTGTCCACAAGAACCAGGGGAATTCGAAATGTTACCTGAAAAGTCTCCTCTTCCGCTTCGTTAAAATCTTCCTTCTGTTTTTTTTTTCTTTCTGGTGAAATCGTCAACGAGGTTTTCTCATTTAATCAAGACTGTAAATCATATTAAATTTGAAATAATCTACACCCAGACTATCGATTGTAGAAATAAAATGGCGACAGTCAAAAGGTCGACGAAAGGGACTAACCGGCCTGTGTGGACGATAATTCCAAAAGCTTCCATTCATTTCGTCGTAGGGCTGAAAGACAACACAATCTTCACCCTCTCTGTCTTCAGACACAAACAATTGTGGGTTATCAACAGAGTAAAATAAAACTTCTGTCGACTTTTTTTTCTGTAACAAAACAAAAATACGTCATTAGTAACGAGCGAAGATTCGTGAATTACACCTATTTATTGTGCTTTCCTCTTCTTTCTTTAATGACGAACCGATTCCAAGACGATGGCCGAAAACGAAAAGGAAGAAAACAACCAAATGAAACGTGTCCTTCGATTTGTTCGTAAAAGATTTAGCTCATCGGAAAACAATTTTGAATGTATTCAGTACTTATAATAAAAACATACTTTACCATTTCTCTAACCGAAATCCAGCAAGTGCATTACTGCANTCAACGTTATAGAGATATAAAGATCATGTATGCACAGAATTAGTACTCTGTGGTTTCCTTCAATCTGTCAATAAGCAATATGGAGACATTTAACAAGAAAGTGTGAGAAGCAATTGGTAAAGGCTATTGTCAATATACTACTTAATCGGTGATAAGTCGGCTAAACTCTCTCACTTTGTCAATGGATGGTTTTATAGAATAGTCACTGGGATCTTTAGATCTTTGTGACGTTAGGACCTGACATCAGCTAGGATAATATATTTGCGCTCTAACCCGCGATATTACGACTTTATATAAAACCGAGAAAAAGGGCTTATCCTTAGGAGTGAAGAGATTGTAAATTCGATAGCCGTCCTTTTTAAAAAATTGAATCAAAGTCAAGATGACAATTACTTAACTAATTTAATGAGTAAATAAAATTAAATAGGATTACAAATGAATTAAGCAATATAGGATACATATTAATTCGTATGTCTCTATGTCTATATTTTCTATTTGTTATACATTTTGTCTACGAAGACAGCCTATTAATATGCCTTTCAGCTGTTTAAAATGAATAGCTTTATCACTTAGTGTGCACATTTATAAACTTTAATTATTGTTTATATTTATTGTTTATTCTGTGAATAAAATGAAATAAATCGATTTTCACGATTTATTTCATTNTGATTTAAGCACAATAATAATTGGAAACCAGAGATATAATTGCATTTTATTCCTGTTTTCTCATGAGACTTTTGGCTGATTTTATATATTTTATTCATCACGTTCAGATTATTCGTCATATTTTCAAATGTATAATAAAAATTACTCGTCGATATGAATGAGAATATTAATGGTAAGAAATATAATTTCGATGAATGATTCTCTTATTAATTTACTTTTTTTGTGATTAAAATTCTGTATTATTAGAGATTATCATAGATTATTAATTACACTGATGAATTTATTATGGGTAACGTCTCTCCCATTTTGTAAATGTTTCCAGGCGATTAACCACAAATAAACAGACGTCCCCGTCTTCCCCCACGACCCCATCTTGCACCACCTTCCCCTAAATGAGAGGAATAAAAAAGAATTTGATCCGTGTTACAGTGCAGAAATTCTTTTCGAAAAAGCACAATTACAACGTAAAGAAATCGTTTATAATATGACAAGTGATAACATAATTTTGAAAACATTCATGAAGACACTACCTTCGAAACAGATGTGGTACCATCTATATCTTTCATTCTGTTCCCAGAACTAAGAATCGATCGATATGAATTGGAATGTGTCTTGTGTCAAGTTCAGTTCGACGACGAAGTTTCAATGCAAGAACACATGAAAAAGTATCATTAAGGAACATTTTTAACTTTAAAAACGTTAAAATACTTTTTAGTTTACGATTGTTTTGTAATTCTTTCGATTGTAATCTGTGTAAGTGAAGATTTCAAATGAGTTTGACGTTTAAATTTTAGTGACGAAATTACACACAATATTTAACATTCAGATTGTAGTGATTTGAATTAAATATAAATTATTAATAAATTCTCAATTATTTCCATAAACTTCAGACCTTTTCTTTTTGAAAATTACTAAGTAAAAATAATTTAATCCGGAATTATATGAAGTTTGTATATTGTTTTTCTATAAACAAAAATTAATTGCATAAACACATAATTATGTCAACGTTATAGACTTATAGAAATCACATATGTACAGAATTAGTACTCTGCGATTACCTTCAATCTGTCAATGAGCAGTATGGAGACATTCAACAAGAAAGTGTGAAAAGCCGTTGGTAAAAACTATTGCCTATATACCACTTAATCGGTGATAAGTCGGCTAAACTCGCTCAGTTTCTCAATGGGTGGTTTTATAGAATAGTCACTGGGATCTTTAGATCTTTGTGACGTTAGGACCTGACACCAGCTAGGGTAATATATTTGCGCCCTAACACGCGATATTAAGATTTTATATAAAACCGAGAAGAAGGGCTTATCCTTATAAGTGTAGGGATTGTGAGTGAGTTCGATAACCGTCCGTTTTAAAAAATTGAATCAAAGTCAAGATGACAATTACTTAACTAATGTAATGAGTAAATAAAATAAAAAAGGATTACAAATAAATTAAACAATATAAAATACATATTAATTCGTATGTTTCTATGTCCTTATTTTCTATTTATTATATACTGTATTTTGTCTACATAGACTTAGCCTATTAATATGCCTTTCAGCTGTTTAAAATGAATAGCTTTATCACTTAGTGTGCACATTTATAAACTTTAATTATTGTTTATATTTATTGTTTATTCTGTGAATGAAATGAAATAAATCGATTTTCATGATTTATTTCATTGTCACGTCGGAATTCTACTAAACTATGCATATAGAAAATTATTTTATAAAAATACAGCTTACAGGTGTTGCTGAGTAATTTCATTAATTTATTAACGTATTTGTAAAATCTAAGTGACTCGTACAGTACAACATAAAATTCATATAAAACGGAATAATCAACAGTATTATAGGGGGGTCGACTGTATAAATCTTTATTGTTAAACCGATCTGGACCATAATTTGTATGAGTATGGTCGTCTCCGATTCGAACGAAACTTGGTGACACGTAGTCCTAAACACAAGCAGATCCTTGTCCAAACAATAGCACTCACTTCTCCAGTCTTTCGAAAGACTTGCCTTTGAAAATTGAGTATTTAGGCTATAAGTCTTGAAGGCTCACTTATTGTTATCACAATAGAGAAGTGTTTAAGACACCAGGCATAAGAGTTCCTCGATCTAAGATCTTGCCTTCGCCCTTTTAGTTTTATGTATAAAAAATTATTTTATTATTTTACCGTATCCCTAGCATTATTATTATTACCATTGTTATTCCTCACATTAGAAACTTATAAAGGAGATTTAATAGTGCGAAGGAATTTGTCTGCCGACACCCCCAAGTAGCTTAATATTTGCCTAAAGGCATCGTAACTGTGGAATCAAATTAAAAAGTTGTCTCTGTCAACAACTACGAGGGTCCATCTATTGGAAGACAGATCTGCAGATAGTGCAGATAGTGCAGAAAGTTGCTGTACAACTTTTGCGTCTCGCACATGGTAAATTTAATAAAGATCCGGATACTAATTCGATAACACTAAATAAACCATAAATAGACATACGTGAGCGATATTAGAATCTATAAACGAATACTTTACCGAATGTACCCCGCGGAGTTTTCAAACTCCTCGAAATCAAATGAACTACCACCTCGTAACCTAGATGTACAGGTTGGAGCACCAGTATTGCTTTTGCGAAATATGAAACACCAAAGTTATGCAATGAGACAAGAATGACTTTTTATCTTTGACCCGTACACTCGATCAAAAAGTTCTACTTATAAAGATGAACTTATATATTATGACTGCATTGTTGTAAAGAATCATCGACTCATCATACCTAACTGATATTTGTAAACGTTTTGCAAAGATTATCCAATAATATTTGCAAAACATTCTTGGTATAAATTGGTTCAAGAAAAATATATTTGTATGTATAAATTATATTAATATAATTTGTGATAGTATTTATGCTTGTTGGTAATAATTGTAAGAGCCGGAAAGCTATTCGTGTGTATGGTGTGACTAGGGTTTCTGAAACGGGATTCCGGGATCCCGGGATCCCGGGATCCCGGTTGTTTTTTTAACCCGGGAAATATCCCGGGAAATTTTTCTTATCCCGGGAAATCCCGCAAATTTCTTAAAAATTCACTTTTTTTCTTATTTTGTGTTAAGGTTGAGGAGTTTTGCAAATAGAAAGCATAATTAACTCATTCACTGCCAGAATACATTTGTATTTATTAATTTTAAACCTACCTATTAGTTTTTTTAAATTTTTGCTCGTTATAGCATGTCACAAATGGTCAATAATCAATATATAGCTTATTTGTGGCATGACTATAAAAATTCTTTACTTGTCGGAACCTGTAATATCTGGAATAATTGTGCTTACGCTGTCTTGAGTTT
>NW_019385993.1:74177-77215 GCF_000671375.1 Centruroides sculpturatus | reverse complement strand
ACTTACAGTTTGATCTCTAAACTTTTAAGGAGGGCTTTTGTAAAAAGGATATAGACTGTGAAGTCTCTGTCTAACAATCAGGACATAGACACAATGGCGTACCGTGGGTGTCAGCCACCCGATGCAGAAAAAAATTTTGCTTCCCCTTATTTAGGTATTTCAATATTTCAATTTAAAAGACTAAAATTCAGTTTTGTCACAGAACAAGCAATGAAATTCCGTGCTAGCGCAGCGAACTGTTTAAATTGAAATAGTTCTTTTGAATATTAGTGGTGTATATGAACACCAATGAATCGTAAAGGCAAAAAAAAGCCCTACAAATTTCGCGGGATTTCCTCGGATTAAAAATTACTAGTTCACCTGGACGGCGAGACGACAGTCTGGACGATAGCACTATCGTAGGCGCGATGCAAGTATAGATTATAATGTTTCAAATTTTTACAAGATAATATTATTATTTATTGTGAAATTTTGCCGCCCTTTAAAAAGTGCCGCCTGGGGCGGGCCGCCCCTGCCGCCCTTACTACGGTACGCCACTAGGGTTTCTCATTTTCCTGGAAATTTGCCTCCAGCGGGATTACGGCGAAAATAATTTCTTTTCCCGGGATCCCGGGAAATTCCGGGATGAGATAGTAAAATAGAATTTTATATGAATAAAAATGATCATACATGAATATCATAAATTTGAATAATTTAATTTATTTTCTAGTAAGTAACTAAAAGTGTAGGGCCAATCTCACCCATACGGACACGTTAGGCTCAATTAATTTATGTTCTCCTACATTATAACATGAAAGTAAAATAAAGCGTTTCATTGGGAGTTTTAATGATTACGAAAAAACATAGGCCTACTATTTTATTTCTAAATATGAAATAAAAAATAAAGTAAAGTGCGATGAGTGATACTTTCAGCGAGTGCTCCGCTGTTCAATGATGCGCAAACACAATACATAGATATCTACATGAACTAACAAGTAGAGACTTGTAAAACATAGGTAATAATATGCAGCATGAAACCTCAAAATTTCTCTCTTAGGTGAGTCTTCAAGATGCAACTTTTCGTATAACAAATAATAGAAGGAAAACCTGACATGATAAATTATTATTGAAATGCGAGATTTCCCGGGAAAATGAAATTTCCCGGGATTTTTCTCTTAGGGAATAAACGGCGGGAATCCCGGGATCCCGGGAAAGAAACCCTAATCGGATGGATACTTCTGACTTAAAGGTTTCGAAAAGCAGTGCTCGGCGTGGCACAAGGTCTTCCAATTAAGGGCGTACAGCAGGTATAAGAGGAAGATATGGCCCGTCTTCGTCGTTGTCCGTTCGATTGGCGACTCCCCCGATTGAAGAAGGAGGAGGGTTTTTATACGTTTTGTGGTGGGAAANTAGAATTCTACATGAACTAACAAGTAGAGACTTGTAAAACATAGGTAATAATATGCAGCATGAAACCTCAAAATTTCTCTCTTAGGTGAGTCTTCAAGATGCAACTTTTCGTATAACAAATAATAGAAGGAAAACCTGACATGATAAATTATTATTTAAATGCGAGATTTCCCGGAAAAATGAAATTTCCCGGGATTTTTCTCTTAGGGAATAAACGGCGGGAATCCCGGGAAAGAAACCCTAATCGGATGGATACTTCTGACTTAAAGGTTTCGAAAAGCAGTGCTCGGTGTGGCACAAGGCCTTCCAATTAAGGGCGTACAGCAGGTATAAGAGGAAGATATGGCCCGTCTTCGTCGTTGTCCGTTCGATTGGCGACTCCCCCGATTGAAGAAGGANATTAATAAAAAGATGAAATAATATGACTGCGTTATTTACCGCATTCACTTCTTTTCAAAGGTGACATATCCGAATGGTCACCCGAAACTTCAACCGAAATTCGTCTATTGGCCACGACCTATAACATTACCAAAAAAGGACAATAGAAGAAACGAAAAGGACCCTCCCAATAAAAGGGACGGATTGATGACGATCGTAATCTGTCATCGTCGAAAGTTCGCCCTCGCCGGAGTTGCACGAGCGCTGGAATACCTTACCAACACCGAAGATTCCTAAGTGACTTTCTTCCCTCCGACGACCCTCCCGTCGCCTGAATAGTCCGAATATCAAGACCTTGCAAAATATACCGAGTCTTTCCAGAGCCATCCATCGAAACTTCCGAATGATCAATTCGTCGTGTCGTCAATTCAAATCTTGAACCCGATCGGGAACGAAGCGCATCGTCAAATCCTCTGCAAGGTATTTATCCGTCCGCGAATTTATGTAAACTCTCTCTACTAAGCCATTAATACAAGATACTAGCCTTATAAAGGGATCGCCCAAATGTTCAACCGTTTAATTATAAACAGCCTATGTTAGTCTTATTGTAAATTGTTCGACATTAAAAATTGGAAATAAAAATGTTTAGAGGCTAAAACCCATATTTTAAAGTTACAAACCTCTGTGCTTTGTATCACCTCTATAGTATCATGTATTCTTCTCTATTAATCAATGACACATGTACAGTACATAAACCAGTAAAATTACACCATGTTAATTCAACTTTGTAGAATTATTTTTTAATCAAAGAAACTATTCTTTTTCGGTACATAAAAGCAATTGCTTTATATTCGATATCAAACTTACAAAATGAAAAAAATAAAACTTTAAAAATTTCTTTCTATATTCAATAAAATCGAAATACGAAATTAATACAAATAAATACTTTAGTCAACATTTTCCTTCATAACAAATATCGTTATTTATTATTATGATATTTATTAATATGACAATTTAAATTACTTTTAAAACGGAACTTTTGTAAGCAATAAGTACACGAAAATGGCTTTTCCCCTGTATGCACTCGGACATGTTTAATCAGATTTCCTTTGTGTGTAAAGCTTCGTTTGCAATGATCACAGGTAAAGGGTTTCTCCCCTGAGTGAGTTCGCAGATGTTCAATCAGAGTTCCTTTCTGTGTAAAACTCCGTTTGCAATGATCACAGGTAAAGGGTTTCTCCCCTGAGTGAGTTCGCAGATGTTTAATCAGA
>NW_019385993.1:3443-69685 GCF_000671375.1 Centruroides sculpturatus | reverse complement strand
TGATGTTTCTAGGGATTTTTAGATTCAAACCCCACTCCCGTGACACCAATTTTTGAGCCACTGGGAAGGGAAGAAGTTCCTCTCCTTGCCTGCTACAGGCCGGTGACCTACTTTCTTGTCAAGGATGGCGTTTCGTTCAGTTATGCGTTACGCGAGTGGAGGAGAGTCAGAGAGGTCGACGATAAGACGTTGGCAAAGTCGAGTAACGACACCATTTAAAAACAAAACAACAGTTTATTAAACTAACTAACTAAATAAAATCTTACAAAACTCCTTAAACTTCGCGGATGAGAGAGGGAGTTCACAATAATATATCATACCTCTGAGATTATATCGAATCTAGGGTTTCTCATTTCCCGGGAAATTTGCCTCCAGTGGGATTACGGAAAAAATAATTTCTTTTCCCAGGATCCCGGGAAATTCCGGGATGAGATAGTAAAATAGAATTTTATATGGATAAAAAAGATCATACAGGAATATTATAAATTTGAATAATTTAATTTACTTTCTAGTAAGTAACTAAAAGTGTAGGGCCAATCTCACCCATACGGACACGTTAGGCTCAATTAATTTATGTTCTCCTACATTATAACATGAAAGTAAAATAAAGCGTTTCATTGGGAGTTTTAATGATTACGAAAAAAAATACTATTTTATTTTTAAATATGAAATAAAAAATAAACTTGCGATAATAATAAAGTGCGATGAGTGATACTTACTTTCAGCGAGTGCTCCGCTGTTCAATGATGCGCAAACACAATACATAGATATTTACATGAACTAACAAGTAGAGACTTGTAAAACATAGGTAATAATATGCAGCATGAAACCTCAAAATTTCTCTCTTAGGTGAGTCTTCAAGATGCAACTTTTCGTATAACAAATAATAGAAGGAAAACCTGACATGATAAATTATTATTTAAATGCGAGATTTCCCGGAAAAATGAAATTTCCCGGGATTTTTCTCTTAGGGAATAAACGGCCGGGATCCCGGGAAAGAAACCCTAATCGGATGGATACTTCTGACTTAAAGGTTTCGAAAAGCAGTGCTCGGCGTGGCACAAGGTCTTCCAATTAAGGGCGTACAGCAGGTATAAGAGGAAGATATGGCCCGTCTTCGTCGTTGTCCGTTCGATTGGCGACTCCCCCGATTGAAGAAGGAGGAGGGTTTTTATACGTTTTGTGGTGGGAAAATTCGTCAGGTGACCATTTGTTTTAGCAGGTGTGAGGTTAAAGGTGACGATAGAATGACAACAATATGACGAATTTCGCCCGTAATTATAAACAATACAGTACTTGGTTTGATCGTGAGAATGTTTATAATTAAATAGAAAGATTTATACTTTTCTCATGCACCTCAAATTTCGTTTCTGCAGGTGCAACTTCCTCTAGTTAAAGGAATTTATCTCAAATTTAAAGGATTAATTTCTTTTATGAAATTATATGAACTTCGAATTTCACATTTGTGTTGCAGCGGCAACCATAAAAATGGACCGGTTCATTTCTTTTTAGGTATGAGAAATTAGGTTGGCGAAGATTTGGCACGAGGGGAAAAGAGATTGGTTCCATTTCACTTTGTGCTTTTATCTGTGTTGGATGCCATTTCTACTTTTCTACTGTTATCATTAAAAATAACAAAACTTCTACATAGCATTTTATTAAAAACTGAAATATTTTTATCATCGTTGCACAGCGGTGGACACACAAAACGATCGGCGGGCGCTATGGTGCCCGCGGGCATAGGGTTGGGGACGCCTACTCTAGATCGAAATTCCAAACGTTATTTTAATGCAAACGTAAGAAATCAGTCATTAATTAATGAAGATATTCGGCTTGTTAAAACTTCTATTGTATTTACTAATTTGACAGGATTTAATTTTGGAATAAGGTAAAGCTGGGTGTTGGCCTGACCTCTCTTTTCCTCTCTCCCGGGAAAGCTTTTCAGAGTTTTATTATTAATAGTCTTTTTGTATTTTTATTTAACGTCCCATCTTTATACTGTAAAAACTATCCTTTTTTCTTTAAATAAAATAAAGTTACAGTAGTTTGTTCTTACACTCGCTGGAGTAAAGATGTGTTTCTTTTCTTTATATGTTATCTTGTTATTTCACTACGTAAAACTTTTAANTATATTATGACTGCATTGTTGTAAAGAATCATCGACTCATCATACCTAACTGATATTTGTAAACGTTTTGCAATATTATCCAATTATCCAAATTATCCAAACGATTATCCAATAATATTTGCAAAACATTCTTGGTATAAATTGGTTCAAGAAAAATATATTTTTATGTATAAATTATATTAATATAATTTGTGATAGTATTTATGCTTGTTGGTAATAATTGTAAGAGCCTGAAAGCTATTCGTGTGTATGGTGTGACGCAGTCGCTAGAGCCGAATTGTATTTAACTATAAACTTTTGCACAATTATAAAACCAAACAAATAACGTTTTAAAATTTCTATTTAACGCAAAAAACTATATAAATTTTTCTCAACAGTTAATAAAAAGATAAAATAATATGACTGCGTTATTTACCGCATTCACTTCCTTTCAAAGGTGACATATCATCCGAATGGTCACCCGAAATTCGTCTATTGGCCACGACCTATAACATTACCAAAAAAGGACAATAGAAAAAACGAAAAGGACCCTCCCAATAAAAGGGACGGATTGATGATGATCGTAATCCGTCATCGTCGAAAGTTCGCCCTCGCCGGAGTTGCACGAGCGCTGGAATACCTTACCAACACCGAAGATTCCTAAGTGACTTTCCTCCCTCCGACGACCCTCCCGTCACCTGAATAGTCCGAATATCAAGACCTTGCAAAATATACCGAGTCTTTCCAGAGCCATCCATCGAAACTTCCGAATGATCAACTCGTCGTGTCGTCAATTCTTGAACCCGATCGGGAACGAAGCGCACCGTCAGATCCTCTACAAGGTATTCATCTGTCCGCAAATTTATGTAAACTCTCTCTCTCTCAAGACTGGGACTTGCGCGGATAGTTAATATATATACTAAGCCATTAGTACAAAATACTAGCCTTATAAAGGGATCGCCCAAATGTTCAACCGTTTAATTATAAACAGCCTATGTTAGTCTAATTGTAAATTGTTGGACATTAAAAATTGGAAATAAAAATGTTTAGAGGCTAGAACCCATATTTTAAAGTTACAAACCGCTGTGCTTTGTATCACCTCTATAGTATCATGTATTCTTCTCTATTAATCAATGACACATGTACAGTACATAAACCAGTAAAATTACACCATGTTANTTAAATAATGTATTATGATTTACAGAAATGTCTTCAGTTAATATGGTTTCTTCTATAAATGTTGAAGATGTTACAAAATTTGTTGATGGTTTAACAGTAGTATGAGTAGTATGTACTGGAGAAGTAACTTTTGCAGTTTTTACTTGTTTTATAACAGTCGAGGATCTTCCTTTTTGTAGTTTCCTGTGAATAATTTGTTTTGTAAATGAAAACAAAGTTGGAAGGCATTATGCTTTAATTTCTTCTTCCCATCAATTCTCACGTTTTCCCATATTTGTAGTTCAAAATGAACTTTACGCAAACAAAAATTCTTTGTAGTTTTCCTATTTTCTTGGCGCACTTTTTTACTCCAAATTTTTCTCCGAACGGGATCTCTTGAAAAACATTCACGATATATCCTTTTACAGAAGAATTAGAACAACCATAAGTTGAACATCCAGGCATTATTTCGGTGATATCTGCATAATAAAATTAAAGGGTATGTTCTAAAACTGGATTCAAAACGACTTTTAAGATGCCTTTAATACATTCAGCAGAATAACAATAATATGTAAAAGAATCATTTGTATGATGAGCTTTTATATGCCTTTAAATTGTATTAGCTTTACCAAATAAATGCTGCAAATGCTGCCTTTCAATAAGGTCCAAAGTACTAGTGTGTCTTTGTATTGTTATTGTACAAGATGCATTAAAGAAATCTTACAAGTAATAGAATTAAATATGTTTTGAGCAGAATAACAAACTGATTTTTTAGGTACTACAGTATATGTAAATGCTTAGTTTTATTGTAAATAATACTTTTCTATAGCAGTATGTTTATATGTTTAAGGTTTGTGACAATTTCTCTTTCATCTATATAATTTATTATGTTAGAACAAAACTACAGTACAGCATAATTATTACAGTACTCCAGTCAGATAAGCTTTATTTGCTGGAACAATAATTTTTAAGTTATTCTAGCAAAAGAAATATGCAAAATATAAGTATTTAGGCTTAGATAAATACAAAAAGTTCTTTAAACAAACACATTCTTCGTGGATGGACTGTTATCTAAGGAAAAATAATTTCGGAAAATTTAGTAGAAAATTAAATTTTGGTTATATTTTGCTATTTTACACTAATTTTTGTACTTATTTTTGTATTTATTTTTGTACAATACAAAAACACTTTATATATATTTCTTCGTTTCAATAACATTGCTTAAACGGATATCGGATCTAATGTAAACAGCTACGCTAACTATCGATTTTTTTTATTTGTTGCCTTATATTAAAGCTTAAATATGAACGTAAACATAAAAGTATAGCAAATTCATGCTTACCTGTTGTCAAATGTGTTCAAAAACTTCTAAATTTCTTTATAAACAACTTTAAAAAACACTTACGATTCAAAATATACAGAGCCACGCGCACTTTTTGTCAGAACATGGCGGATTTTAACCACGTGATATAACTAACCAATATAAAATTTGAGAATCCATTGTCGCTACTCTGATAATCTAGGTACTTTAAGTGCCACTGGTTGATTTCTCAACCTCAGAAAAACTCTTATCGAATAATTAATGCCTTTAACACCCACCCGTAGGACTAGTGAAACTATACGATAGAAACCGTAAAGGCCAATTACTAAAGGCCTTTCTTATAATTTCAAATCGCGTATCAAAGCTAATGTATTAAAAACCGTTTTTTAAAGCAAAATACTCCACAGAAGAAGCAAAACAGACAAGTCGTAGAAATAAATAAAAGAAATTTGTTGGGAACGAGAAATTATTTTTCTTGTTCTTTTAATCGTATTGTTTATTTTTTTTTAAATCTGACAACACAGTCTCCACGTGTAACTAGAGATTGCTTGGAAATTCTTACTAAAGTAACGAGAGTGGTGAAAATGTAGAAAATTTCGCCATTATCGCGTATTTATTTTTAAGAATAGAAATTTAACGTTCCGTTCGATTATATTACCAAATTGATTCGTAATACTCGTACCAAAAGTAAAGCGCTTTGTCCGTTTGGCTTGTGTATTATCATTATTTTATTTCGTTTGTTTTTCTTTTGGCGAAGTTTACGAAAGAAATGGTCACCATATTGCGCGTGTATTTAGCGAACCAAATAGTAATTTCCATTTTATTCATAAATTTACAGATTCTTGACGCTAAAAGAACCCTTTATTCTCCTTTCACTTTACGTTTCAACTTTATTATTATTTTTTTAAATTCAGCGCTCTCAATTTACTTTTTCTGTTTGTATTTTCTTAGCATAAGGTTGCTGTTGAGAAATTACTTTTTCTGTTGTAAAATGCCTTGAAAATCTTTAAAGGAAATTACGCTTTTCTCTACTAAAATTTATTGAATCGATGTTATTTATTTATTAACTATTTGACGAAGTAATTTTCATTTCTCGAAGCAATAATACATCTTGTAACTAGAAAATCTTCCCTGTTTAAAGCGCAGCCATAGCTTCTAACTCGGGTTAAATCTTTACGGGGTGCTAAATTATAACGACTCCTCACTTCGTGTATGTATAAATAACTGGAGATGGAAGCCAACAGTGGACGAAACATTTCCATTAATTCTAATAAGCCTCCTCCAGTAGCGGAGTGCATAAAACCACCGAAATCTGGTAGTTAATTAGTCGTGGGTTCGGGCATGGCCAACAGGCAGGCCGCTTATAGTTTTCCGGGTTTTCTTTATCTAAATTGGGTCCAGCTTCCTATAAAATTAATTCTAGGATGCATACTCATAGACAGACCGCTCGCGTGTTTCGTTACAGCAACCAAATAAACCAAACTAATTCTTACGAGAGATTATTTATTGTGAAGCTTTCGCCATCCGGTCTCGACATTCATGTATCTAACACCTTTTCCGAGATTGAATAAGAACAGACAGCCATACACACAGATGGACAACAGTGAAAAATTATAGGTGAACAATTTTTTTCAAATTTGTCACAATTTTTCTATAAACGTGATATTTACGAGAACATACTTCTCACACATTTTATACAATCTGTGGCAAAAATATAAACACTTTACTATAACATAAAATAATTAAAATATAAAATTGTATGGAATATTGAGCTATTTGAATCCAAAGACTATTTTACAGTAATATATATAATTTAAAATAACAAAATAAAATAGATGAAAACGTTGGGTAAAGTTAAAAACGTTCGTTACGGTTAATATTTCGTAAATAATTCTCAATGAAATAAGGCGTTTTTGCGTAGATATAACATAAAAGCAATCATCTCACAGTTTTATCAGATTTTTTATTTAAACGAGTCATAGGAAGTTTCTCGGACATTATAATTAGCAACTCGATCACGTGCGGAGTTATCTTAACCTTTCCAACACGGATCACTTTTCAAATAATAATAGTAGACAGTATTATATAGTAGTGGTTGACCATCCTGTCTTCCGGAGGTCAACGACTACTTTTACTCGAATTACTTGAACCCCTTTCTTCTGCAACGGCCCTTATTTCGATCAGACCAGCGATCTGGTGACAGTAAAATTGAAAAATTCAAAATACGTGATTATCGGCCAGCACAAAACATGATTTAAGTGGTTTTGCAGGGTGCCAATTTTAAATATTTGGTTTTTCGCGAAATTTGATTCGTTGTCAGATGTCCATTTGATATTCGGCTATAAATGAAACAGTTTCATAGAGATAACATTCGTAGTTAACGATCAAAAACTATAATATAATATAATAGAAGGGTTAAAGTACGAAAGAATCAAATAATATTAATATTTATTGTTATTTTTTGTCCGAGCAACGCCAGGCTCATCTCCTAGTAATAAAAAATAAATAAAATAAAATAGCTTTTCCTTCTTATCTAGACATAATAGCTGAAAAAGTAAAAGGACATCTAGCATAAAATTTTTACTGCAAAGATTTTTGTGCTGAGGGCTAATCCTACTTTGGCTAGAGAGCAATTTCACACAAAGTACGACTAGCTTAACCAATTAGCATCTCCGCTCAGATCTTACCGATTCAAAAATGCTCCATTAAGATTTTAAATAAATTTCACTGTTAATCATACAATATACAATGCAGTGTATTTGATTTCCGATTCCTCTATGACGATAAAAAACAACAGATCATTGCGAATAAATAAGATTACAATTTCGTTTGATTTTTGGATAGGATTATTATAGCGACACCAAACGAGTTATTGGTGAATAAAGGAATTGGACTCTACCGGACTAAATGATACACGTACTTAAGACAATGTATTTTAAATTTCAATTTATTAAAAAATAATTTTACGAAACATTTCTTGTTCGATTACATAAAATCAAATGTATTTTACAAAATAAAAAAATTACAAATGAAGAAAATAAAACTTCAAACGTTCCTTGTTTTTAAGTTGAATAAAATCTAAATACGAATATTAATACAAACAAATACTTTTGTTAACAGTTTTCTTCATAAAATCAAATGTATTTTACAAAATATAAAAATTACAAATGAAGAAAATAAAACTTCAAACGTTCCTTGTTTTTAAGTTGAATAAAATCTAAATACGAATATTAATACAAAAATACTTTTGTTAACACTTTCCTCCGAATCAAATACCGTTATTCATTATTATTATGATATGTAATAATATGATGATTTAAACTACATTTAAAACGGAACTTTTGTAAGCAATAAGTACACGAAAATGGCTTTTCCCCTGTATGAACTCGGAGATGCCGAATCAGATCTCCTCTCTGTGCAAAACTCCGTTTGCAATGATCACAGGTAAAGGGTTTCTCCCCTGTGTGAGTTCGCAGATGTTGAATCAGAGTTCCTTTATGTGCAAAACTTTGTTTGCAATGATCACAGGTAAAGGGTTTCTCCCCTGTGTGAGTTCGCAGATGTTGAATCAGAGTTCCTTTCTGTGCAAAACTCCGTTTGCAGTGATCACAGGTAAATGGTTTCTCCCCGGTGTGAGTTCGCAGATGTTCAATCAGATTTCCTTTCTGTGTAAAACTCCGTTTGCAATGATCACAGCTAAAGGGTTTCTCCCCGGTGTGAGTCTTGAAGTGGTACCGTAAACTGCTGGGATGGAGGAACTGACGATTACAGAATTTGCAAAAGAGCCGTTCTCCAGTGTGAATCCTTTGATGACGTTTTAAATTGGACTTCGAAGCGAATTCTTTCTTGCAACTGTCACATCGATACTTCCGATTCGTTGACTTCTGATTATTTAAACCTGTAAAATACGATAAAATATAAATTTAAAAGCACTATCTAAAGATCAAAAGTATCTTCAATCTATTCAAAATAAAATATCTAAATTTAAGCACTATAACGTTTTGTGTGCAGATAGAAAACTAATTTGCAATTTTTCCACGAATTTCCTTAAATTAAAATTTAAGTGTTACAACATATTCCCTGATTTCACCACAACAAACACTAACAGCGTACACCAATGTTTACATATATTACCAACGGGCATAAATACTATCACAAATTAAAATGCTATTTATACATTTTTTATACACAATTTATATGCTGTTTGCAACAAAAATATATAGATAATCATCTTCATTTAATTTTCTGCTTTTCGTCCTTTGCATGAAATATACTTTCTCCTTTGATGCATTTTTGTATTATTTCTTATCACTGGTTTCAGTTTTGGTCTTCCGTAAACAAAAGTTTAACACATTCTTCAGCTCTTACTAGAAATTCTCTGAATTGTTGAATAATGGATCTGTAAATAACAAAAAGCTCTGTAAAACAAGATACGAGAATGAGGTTAAACATTATTATATAAATCAAATTGAAAATGTTAAAACTAAAACTAATAATGCTGGAAATTCTTAGACATTTTGCCCCAGAAAAGTAAACCTTCATCGAAAACCTGAAAAAGAAAGAGATTCGTGTTAATATTCCTTATTAATTAAAGTATATGAATTTGCACACATTAAATTCCTTTCCACATAAGAAATGTCTGAGAAATCTCGACTTGTGCTTCGTAAGAAATCTTCCTTCTGTGTTTTCCTTGTAATATAATCAGCAAAGAGATTCTCATCTTTAATCAAAATGGTAGATCATTATGTTAGATTAATAAATTGTATTGATTCTATTGATTATCGAAGACGAAACTAACTGTTAGTGTGAAGCTAAAATTAGCAATAATTTGCCAAATATATTAACTTATTTTGGTAATCACTGATAAAAAGGTTTATTGACGAATAACCAATGTGACTAAGGAGTACTGAAATTAATTTAAACTTAAAACGCCATCTAGGACATATCTATTAATACGACTTATTATACTGGATAACTGGTTCTGCAAATTAAGTAAACAAAGTCAGAAAAACTGTCTTTATTTATCACCTGAATACATAAATGATATCTTAGTGTTTAGATGCTATTGGTCCCTCATCAGCTGGTTTACCATCGACAATCTCTAAACATTTCAATTTAAAGTTGTTACAAAATTATTTATTTAGAAAAAGCATGAAAATTCCTGACAATAAAATAATCTAAAACTTGCAATCCCTGTGTTTTTAAGGATCTCCTCGAAAACGACAATATTTACTGCAATTCAAACATATTCCCGCTTTTTAATCAATATTAATTAATTAAAAATAATGAACATTGGATTTAACCCTACTTGATTTCTCCTTTTATTCATTTTCTCTCTCGCTCTCTATTAGATGATGCTGTTCCATGATCTATATTTTTGTTTAACTATGTAGATGTGTTCGTACAATTGTCTTTTATAATTGTTTTTCTCTTTTTTTCTTTATTTTTACTACGTTCTAATCCACTTCACATCCCTTTAAATTACAATGTTCCTCTATCGCGGAATTTGCATAATACCCTTTGATTGCACGAATGTTCTTTTAACCTTACTTTTAGTTTTCTTTTTGTTTCCCCAATATACGTTTTCTTCTGGTTACAACTACAATTAACACCTTTTTTTTGTTTGTTATTTCGTATTTTCGGTCGTTTCTATAATAAAGATGTTTTTTAGTTAAAATATAATTTTTAAAAAGGCTAACCAGATAACAGAAAACATTAATTCGAAATAAAAATAAAGAAGCAGAATAGCATTAATTACTTAGATCTAACAATTGAAAGAAGAAAAGATAGATTAATTTACAAAAAATATGTAAAACCGACACAGATTCCCAAAAATAATTAATTACAAATCTATTATTCCTATTAGTATGAAATTTAATATATTTAAAATGTATACGGAAAAAATAAAATAAAGAACAAGTGAAACAGAGACCCAGAAACAAGAAGAGGAAGAAATAATTAAAATGTACCTACAAAATTTTTACTGCAAAAATGGATAGAAAAATTAGAAAAAGATCAACAAACAGAAAAATTAATAGATAATTAGAAAAAATTTGTAAAAGTAATGTATGTACCAAAGTTATTTGAAAGAATTAAAAAAGTAATAGAAAGTAAAATAAATTTAATACTCGAAAAAATAAGTTCAACTAAAAAACATCTTTGTTATATACCAAAAATACGAAATAAATATATAAATTACATATGGATGCCAATAAGTTAATATTATATTGCACGTATGGGTATTTCGTTGCATAAAATACAGCGAAGAACATAAAAAAGACAAGAAGTTTCACTCCGTTCAATAATTACAACAGAAAATATACTTTACCAGTTCTTTACTTCCATCCTCCATTTCCTTCTCAAATACATAACGCAACCGTCAATTTTGTTTAAAAAAAGAACAATTGGCGCCACCTGATTAAAATTTTAAAATGTTTAATTTCTAAAAGTAAAGTACAAAAAGTAATCTTTTATTGGGATTTTGTTGAAAAAATGAATAACAGTGAAGTATTATTAATATTCGATTTATTAATGCAAATATTATTAATGTTGGAGCTAAATAGCCACAAACCATCGAAATGAGCGTTAAAACGAGGAAAATTTGTGTTTGAATCGGTTCTCTATTATTATAAATCATTTATTATGAATTATTCGATTCGTTATTTTCTATTGACCAAAATTGTGAGATTCACTGATAATAATTACCAGTCACTAATGTAGTTTATTTAATACATAACCTGTTTGCTACCACTACATTTACGTAGTGTTCGTTGTTTATTTACAGTACTGTACCATTAAAATGCAATCGAAACGACAAACCGGATTATACAAAATAAATAATAAATGCATAGTAAAATTTACAATAATAAATACAGTATTGAGTAGTTAATTACGTAGTTACATTTAAGAAATTTACAATTCGACTTACATAAGCTTCGTCCCGAGTGCTGAGCGGGCCCAACGCTTTTTCCCCCTAAACAAACAATAGTCTATTTACAAAAATATTTACACTGTTCTATTCGTTGCGTAATTGATGTATAGGGTTTTCTTCGTTTACCTTTTTATTATTGCATGTTCTCAACAAATATGTTACACTAGATCATATTTTTTCCACGCTTTGCACAGTGAATGAGGTTGAGATACTATGTGAGGAGAGTGGAGGAAGTGCCTGGTAGCTACGAGATCGTGAGACATTAACCAGTGCATATCGGTATTTTTCGGGTTTTTATATTTTTTTTATCGTATTTTTTTTTATCGTGGTTTTTATTTTCTTGATGAGCTGCCATTTTTTCTTGTGATCTACATTTGGACTTTTTTTACAATATGTGATTCTTTTTTTATTCTATTTAATAAGGTGTGGTAGAGGGACTTAATATTACTTTTCTCCCAGTCTGTGTCTGTTTACCCGTTTACGAATTCTATAAATATTTTGGATGCTTCCTGATAGGAGAGTGATGGTATCCAGCTTCTCGCTCTTAGATTTGAGTTTAAGGATTTATTGCTATTTCGTAATTTCATTCCTATCCAGTACGTGGCTAACGGTGCCCACAGCTTATTGTCTCCCATAATTAGTTCTTTGAAATGATTGAGAATTTGAGTTTTAATTTTTGTCTCCATATGGGTCATGTTCATTCCTCTGTCCTGCACTTTGTTAACCATCGTGTGTCTTTTTAATTTGTCTGGTTTGTTATTTCATATTATTTTTGCCAAAATTTTATAATCGACGTTTAGGAGTGTGATCGGTCTATATTCGTGTAATCGAGTTGCATCGGTTTTCTTTGGAATCAGTTTGATTACCCCTTTGTACATCGAATGAGGAATGCCGTTTTTAACTATTTCATTAAAGAGGATGGTCAAAGGTTTGGACAGCTGTCTGAAAAAACTTTGTAGAATTCCTTACTTTACTTTGGCCATCTGGACCTGGAGATTTATTTTCGCCTAGTTCTTTGATTGCTTTCCAGCATTTGTTGGCTGTTATATTTTCTTCCAGTCTCGTTTCATTTTAACTTGGTTATTTTTTCCATTAATTTGTTTTCTGAGTGTGTAGCCATAGTACTATCTTTCACATAAGAAAAACTAGTAACAGATCACTTGACACGCGCCGCAGTTTGGTGTACTGAGCTTAATGTCCTTGAGAACAGCTGTTTGTCAACGTTGGCGGGATATTTCCATGAAAGCTTCAGGCGAAGACAGGTTTCTAGACAGATGTTCATCAGTTACCGTAAACACTCAAATATATCACGAAATTTTCGATCATGTATACTCTTTCAATAGGTGAGGACCACAAAAATGGTCCAAAATATAACTTTTATTGGGTGTATAATTTCAAAATTTTCTGAGATCATAAACAACATCCAATAAAATGTAAAATAAACTTTGCCCGACTTATCTCGTCCATAGGGAGAAAAAAAAAACGATTTTTGAAAAGATATGGCATCAGTTACTTTTGATTCTATTATATCTTTGTACTTATCGATAAATTCCGTTAAATATACCGTTTATCGATTAGAAAAATTGGGTTGTCGACTTGGTTTCTTGCTATCTGCCATGTTTTTATCTAAGTGCGTAATAATTCTTTCAAAATATCCAATCAAGTAACATGAAAAAAAATTTTCTAGCAACGCTAGTGTCATGATTGGATTCACTAATCATGTTCTTAATATCTCGGGATTTAGAAATTCTTCGTTAAATTTTATTAGTGAAATCCTCGTGTCAGTAATCTCGGTATTAGTATAATCACTGGATTTACAAATACCACGATTATGCAATGTTGGTGAAACACCTAAGAAGTCATACAAGCGCTTAACCGGAGATGTAACGAAAGCTCTCCATCGCCTTCGTCACAGTTTTCAATACACAATGGCTACAGACCAATTGAAAACTAATGGTAAATGGAAAAGATCAATTAGAAAGTTTACATCATCTAAATGAACGTTGTTTTTTTTTACTATTTTAATTAAACTTCCATTTATTAACAATACTTTTACAATACATTTTGTTCAAATTCACAAAATGAAACGTTTCAAATACAATATAAAAATCAAGAAAATAAAAACAGCAAATTTTGAAGATTTATGTTTAATATGCGTGTTTATATTTTATTCAATATTTTTTCAAACAAACGCAACAACACGATCATTTTTATCCATTTGTGTTTTTTCTGTTTCCTTTATAGAAACAGAAAAATCATGTAAAATTCTTATTATTGTGATGTTTATTATTAATGTGAGACCCGAAAGGCCCCTGGGTCTAAATTAATATTTTATTATTTACGTTAAAATAATGTCATCAAATATTACTTTAATTTTTGTGAGAAAAATACTGTTTTAACGTGGGAAAAACCCAGATAACAGATGTTACTTCCTTTCACAGAAGAGAACATCCTCTGACTTTCCCTTATCTGGTTAAAATCCAGCTCAGATGGGAAATGGTTACCCCTCATTCATCCCCCCTTTCATCCGTTCTCACGAAAGAGTTACTGGCCGATGATTGGTCGGCATTCAGAAGATATAGAGGGAACTTGTCTGAATTCGGGGAGTTCAGCGACAGATCCGAAAGCATACAAACTCCACATACGTTTCCCTCCTGATGACCAACGTCCTCAGACGAGTCACATACGGAATAAGTCTGCACGTAGGAAATATACTTTTATATGTGTGCACGTATTGATCTCCCATACGAAGAAGTAACTGAACTTGCATACAGAGAAGAAGACGAACGACAACTGAAACAGGTCGTATGTTTTATAACGATTTTTGTGAGCTCTCTCTCGATCGCGACTAGGGTAGAATATAAGTATAGCTATCTACCGATGTGTATATTGGTTGTGGTAGTTCTGTCTCTCGTTTATCCACCTTTTGTATGATTTATTTTCTTGTTTATTAAATTTATTATTTCGTTTCCAACTAAAATGTCTCCTAATTGTGTGACCGAATCAGATCTCATACGCGTGTTAATCCGCGTATAATAAGATTGATTAACTGGTGTCGGGAACCTGACGAGCATCTGAACTTCGCCGTTCGAATCAATTTTGATAACGCTCTCCTATTAAAGTTAGAGAACTGGTCTTACCGACTAGTGCCCGTAAGTGGCGTAGATTGAGACCTACGTCCTTGGCTACTCTCACAATATGATAATTTAAACCAGATTTAAAACTGAACTTTTGAAGGCAATAAATGCACGACAAAGGCTTCTTTCCTCTGTGAGTTCGGAGATGTTCAATCAATATTTGTTTTCGTGTAAAACTTCGTTTGCAATGATCACAGGTAAAGGGTTTCTCTCCGGTGTGAATCTTGACGTGCTGATTTAAGTAACCGGTACTGTTATATTTACGATTACAGTATTGGCAAGATAAGAGCCCTTCGTCGGTGTGAATCCTTTCGTGATGTTTTAAATTATACTTCAAACTGAATTCTTTCTTGCAGCTGTCGCATCGATATTTTCCATTCCTTGTTTCATTATGAGAGAAATCTGTAAAATATAAAAATACCAAAAGTCGATTTATTATTTCAATCAAATATATAAAAATGTAAACTCAAGTGCACTATTTTATAAAGCATTGTGTTAAAACTTGTGTTTGCAGATAGAAAAGTAATTTGTATTTTTATCACGAGTTTCTCTAAAGTAACATACAGGGTTATAACCAATTCCGATGATTGCGTCACACCACACACACGAACTGCTTTCCGGCGCTTACAATTATTACCAACGAGCATCAAAATTATCACATATTATATAAATTTATACATATATATACATATTTTTCCGAAAACAATTTATACGAAGAATGTTTTGCAAACGTTATTGGATTTTAAATTATCTTCCTTGAAATTCCTCTTTTCCTTCATTTGCACGAAATATGTTTCTTCCGTGTCATTTTCTTGTCATTGCTTCAATTTAATTAATCTTCCATAAACTGAAGCTGAACGAAATCTTTCGACTCTTCTCGAGTTTTCCGGGAAACAATTTGTTAGTTATTGCATGGGTAAGTCTTCTATTGGTCCACTGTGAATCTGCAAATAAAAAGTTCTCTATAAGATACGAAAATGACGTCAAACACTAGTTTCTAAAAGAAATTAGATATTTCAAAATCAATCTAATAATTTTAGAAATTCTTCGACATTTTACAGCTTCACCCTCAAAATCTGAAAAAAACGAATTTAAGTCAATTTTCATAACCAAAAATACGTATTTATAAGTTTGGAATAAATTGATAAAGTGCAACTTTGAAAGTAGTTTATCCGCGATGTTTAGAAACAAGTATAATGCTTTAGAAAAAGCTATTACCCTTCCACATTTTACCGCTTTTATTGCAAAATTGAAAGTTATTAAAAGAAACGTTTCTCGAAAAATGCGTACGAAAGTAGAATTTTACTTATGGACTCCAATGGCGGCACTTCCGGAAAACAACTTGAAATCTATTCCATAGTTACCATGAAACATGCCTTGCCGTTTCTATGCTTCTATGCTACACTCGCTACGCTTCCACTTCCACTTTTTCTTCTTCTTGTGTTTATATGGAGATATTCTTCGTCTTACTGTTTCATATGAAGATTATAGCGCTACACTTCCACGCAACAACCGTCAATTTAAAAAGTAGAATAAGTGTTGCTATCTAATATTTAACTTCCGTACTTTTTTAAAAATTTGTACGAGTAAAACTTCATAAGTAATGTTTCATTGCAATATTATTAAAAAATAACGAGTAATTTTTAAAATTATTATAAATAATTAGTTCGGACACAAATAGCCACAAACAATCCAACGATTGTCCGAGTGTTAATTAAATATTAGATGGCGTCACTTCGTATTTTAAAAAATTGACGGTTAGGTCGCATCAAAGTCCGGCGAGTGCAGGTTGTTGTAAGTACTGAATAGATTCAAAATTGATATTTGATGAGCTAAATGTTTTAGGAGGAAATCGAAGGAAGCTTTCATTTGGGTGTTTTCTTGGTGTTCGTTTCCATGCCGTCGTCTAAGGATCGGTTCGTTCGTCACTACGGAAGAGAGAACAGGAAACGACAATAAATAGGTGTAGTGCGTAACGCTTTCCTCGTTACTAGTGACGTATTTCAGTTCTCTGTTGGTCACAGAAAAAAAGTCGACAAAAGTTTTATTTTACTCTGTTGATAGTCCTCAATTCTTTACATATGTAAAGACAGAGGGTGCGTTGTGTTAAATGAATGGAAACATATGGAATTCTCGTCCAAACCGGTAAGTTATTCCTTTCTTCGATCCATTGACCGTTGCCATTTTATTCGGACAATCGATAGTCTGGGTGTAGATTATTTTAAATTTAACATGATTTACAGTCTTGATTGAAGGAGAAAACCTCGTTGACGATTTCAACCAAGAAAAAAAAAAGAAGGAAGATTTTAATGAAGCGGAAGAGGAGACTTCTCAGGTAACATTTGATGATGTATCGAATTCCCAGGTGCTTGTGGACTGTGGTAAAAAGTAGTATTTAATGTACCTTTCTTGACTGAAGTTTATTAAATTAGTAAGTCGATTTCTCCTTTTTTCTTGAGGTAATTTTAAAAACATTTTTTAAGAAACGATTGCGTTTTTGTAACTTTCAGTTCTGCAAAGAAAGCTGTAAAATAGGAAAACCGAAGGGAAGGTAATTCTTCATAAAATACATTTACACCTAATTTTCTTATTTTTAAAAATTGTAGATAAAACTACTTTGAATTTATTTCATACGTATAAATATATTGTTTCTGGATAAGAAACATCAATTTTGAATTAGTTTCATTTTCAGGTTTTAAACCGAGCCGTAATTTTATGGCCTGAAATGAATGACCAAAGAAGAATTTCTAAAATTACTATATTAATTTTGAAATATTTAAATTTGACTTAGAAAATAATGTTTGACGTTATTCTTGTATCTGATTTCATTCGTGACTTTTTGTTGCTTTCAGATTTACTATCAACCAGTAAAGAGCATTTCTGTGTAATAAAGAAAAAATTGTTTCCAGGAAAACACAAGAAGAGTCGAAGGATTTGTTAGACTTCTGTCGTTAACCGAACACTAAAATTGAAGCCAGTGTTGTGAAATTATACAAGAATATAACAACAAAGAAATTATCATTTGTGCAAATGAAGAAAAAGAGAAAAATCAACGAAGATATTTTTAAATTATTTTTTAAATATATATATATATTTTTTGTTTTTGCAAAATACACTCCATATTGTTTCCAGAAAAAAACGTATAANAAACTTCATAAGTAATGTTTCATTGCAATATTATTAAAAAATAACGAGTAATTTTGAAATTATTATAAATAATTAGTTCGGACACAAATAGCCACAAACAATCCAACGATTGTCCGAGTGTTAATTAAATATTAGATGGCGTCACTTCGTATTTTAAAAAATTGACGGTTAGGTCGCATCAAAGTCCGGCGAGTGCAGGTTGTTGTAAGTACTGAATAGATTCAAAATTGATATTTGATGAGCTAAATGTTTTAGGAGGAAATCGAAGGAAGCTTTCATTTGGGTGTTTTCTTGGTGTTCGTTTCCATGCCGTCGTCTAAGGATCGGTTCGTTCGTCACTACGGAAGAGAGAACAGGAAACGACAATAAATAGGTGTAGTGCGTAACGCTTTCCTCGTTACTAGTGACGTATTTCAGTTCTCTGTTGGTCACAGAAAAAAAGTCGACAAAAGTTTTATTTTACTCTGTTGATAGTCCTCAATTCTTTACATATGTAAAGACAGAGGGTGCGTTGTGTTAAATGAATGGAAACATATGGAATTCTCGTCCAAACCGGTAAGTTATTCCTTTCTTCGATCCATTGACCGTTGCCATTTTATTCGGACAATCGATAGTCTGGGTGTAGATTATTTTAAATTTAACATGATTTACAGTCTTGATTGAAGGAGAAAACCTCGTTGACGATTTCAACCAAGAAAAAAAAAAGAAGGAAGATTTTAATGAAGCGGAAGAGGAGACTTCTCAGGTAACATTTGATGATGTATCGAATTCCCAGGTGCTTGTGGACTGTGGTAAAAAGTAGTATTTAATGTACCTTTCTTGACTGAAGTTTATTAAATTAGTAAGTCGATTTCTCCTTTTTTCTTGAGGTAATTTTAAAAACATTTTTTAAGAAACGATTGCGTTTTTATAACTTTCAGTTCTGCAAAGAAAGCTGTAAAATAGGAAAACCGAAGGGAAGGTAATTCTTCATAAAATACATTTACACCTAATTTTCTTATTTTTAAAAATTGTAGATAAAACTACTTTGAATTTATTTCATACGTATAAATATATTGTTTCTGGATAAGAAACATCAATTTTGAATTAGTTTCATTTTCAGGTTTTAAACCGAGCCGTAATTTTATGGCCTGAAATGAATGACCAAAGAAGAATTTCTAAAATTACTATATTAATTTTGAAATATTTAAATTTGACTTAGAAAATAATGTATGACGTTATTCTTGTATCTGATTTCATTCGTGACTTTTTGTTGCTTTCAGATTTACTATCAACCAGTAAAGAGCATTTCTGTGTAATAAAGAAAAAATTGTTTCCAGGAAAACACAAGAAGAGTGGAAGGATTTGTTAGACTTCTGTCGTTAACCGAACACTAAAATTGAAGCCAGTGTTGTGAAATTATACAAGAATATAACAACAAAGAAATTATCATTTGTGCAAATGAAGAAAAAGAGAAAAATCAACGAAGATATTTTTAAATTATTTTTTAAATATATATATATATTTTTTGTTTTTGCAAAATACACTCCATATTGTTTCCAGAAAAAAACGTATAATGTGTGTGGGTAATACGTGTGAATAGTTAGTGTTTCTGGTGTGGTGGTATTTTTCGTGTGGGTTTAACCTTTAAATTTTATTTAAAGAAATTTATTAAAAAAAGAGAAAATTCTATTTCTATCTGCATCCAAAACTTTAACAATACTTTTAAAATAGTGTGGTTTAAATTTAGATATTTGATTGATTATAAATTGAAAAGAGTTTTGATTTTTAAACGTTGGTTTTAATAGTTTTATTTATCGTATTTTACAGGTTTAAACATTCAGCAGTCAAGGAAAGGGCGGTATCGATGTGACAATTGCAAGAAAGAATTTGCTTCCAATTACAATTTAAAATGTCATCAAAGGATTCACACTGGGGAAGGGCTCTTGTCTTGCGAATTCTGTACTCGTCAGTTCACGTATTCCAACAGACTACGGGACCACATCAAGACTCACACCGGAGAAAAACCCTTTACATGTGATCATTGCAAAAACAGTTTTACACGAAAAGATCATCTCATTCGACATCTGCGAGTTCACACAGGGGAGAAACCCTTTACCTGTGATATTATATAAATTTATACATATATATACATATTTNTTTCTCATTCGACATCTGCGAGTTCACACAGGGGAGAAACCCTTTACCTGTGATCATTGCAAACGAAGTTTTGCAATGAAAAAAACTCTGATTGACCATGTTCGAACTCACACAGGGGAGAAACCCTTTACCTGTGATCATTGCAAACGAAGTTTTACACAGAAAGGAACTCTGATTGAACATCTGCAAACTCACACAGGGGAGAAACCCTTTACCTGTGATCATTGCAAACGAAGTTTTACACAGAAAGCTAATCTGATAGATCATGTTCGGCGTCACATCGGAGAAAAGCCATTTTCGTGTAACTATTGCTCAGTAAAATTCTATTCTAAGTCGGAATTGAATCGTCATGTTGTTAGACATCATGGGAATGAGAATCTTAAATAATGATGATTTTTATGAAGCACAATGCGAAAAAACAAGTGGATGAAAATGGTTGACCCATTGTATTTGTTTGAAAAAATCATTCTAATACTCAAGATTTTATTAATTGATATTAAGATTGACAAAAACAGAAAATTTAAGTTGTATTTTCTTGGTTTATAATTTTTACATTCTTTTATAAAACCTTTTGAATTTGTGGGCATAAACAAAAAATATTTTGTGGAATTACATTTAAATAAATAGAAGTGTAATTAAAGTAGAAAAAATACGTTGTCTATGTGATTTACTTAACACGGTAGAAGCCATTTCTCTCGATCACGAATTCAGCGGCACCTCGTACTTCGAACGGTAAATTCGAGAAAACTTCACTTGGAGTTTGAACTGCCCCGTAGCTAAAAATATGCGCTGGAAGCGTAAACACAATCTGTCCACACGAGTATTTTTTCTTGTATAACTACATGAAACATCGCAAAGCCCGATATGTATATAGAAACACAGCCAAACGATAGCCTCAAATAATCGTGCTATAACTTCACTAATGATTCAGACTAAAGGAGTGTTCCACCAACATTGCCTAATCGTGGTATTTGTAAATCCAGTTATTACACTAATACCTAGATTACTGACGCGAGGATTTCACCAGCAAATTTTATCGAAGAATTACTAAATCACGAGATATTAGGAACAGAATTAGTGAATCGAATAATTTCGACACTAGCGTTACTTAAAAAAATTCTTACACCTTACTCGATTGGATATTCCGGAAAAACTTCATACGCGCATAGATAAAAATGTGGTAGAGAACAACAAACCAAGTCGACAACCCGATTTTTCTCATCGAGAAACAGAATATTGTAGAATTGAAAGCCTGCAAGAAGAAGAATGTCTATAAATAAGAGAACACCGATTAAAAATAAAATTATCACAAGAAAAATTAAAAAGCATTTTAAAAAACCAGTACAGTATCTTTATATTATGAATTTTGGTTTTTGGTATTTGTATTCTAAAATTAAAGGAATGTCTAGAACATTTTATTAATGAATAACATTTTCATAGTTATTTTGTTGAAAATTATTTATAATTGTTATTCAATAAGTTATTCTAATTACACATTCAAGTTTAATGAAAGTAACAAATTATTGCAAGGATCCAAACTTACTATTGTATGGGATTTTTTGACAGACCATAAAAACATTTTAGCAATTAATCGGCAGATTTGATGATTAAGAATTTAAATTAATATTTTAAAAGAATAGAAACAAAAAAATTAGATTTACAGTAATTTTTATTCATATTTGCTTTCAAGTTATGTATTTTTTAACTGGAAATATGTGTATCTACTAATTTACTAAAAAACTAGAATCTGAAAAAAAAGCATTCTCCAATCTATTGTTGTTTATTATTAAATACAATACTGCCTATATTATTTGCATTAAGCGGTATCCAAAAGGGATCGGGCGTGAACACTTGTCTAAAGATATCGAACTCACGATGACGACGAACTCTGTGTCATCGTCGAACCTTGCCTTTTATCTGTAGGTCCTCCCCGTTTTCCCCTTGCCTTTCTTTGGCAATGTTGCAACACCTACGTCCAATAGCAAATTCTTGTCACGAAGTTCCTGGTGGCAAATTCGATGTATCGTCTTGAAAGGGAAGTGACTCCATAGAAGGAAAAAATCATATCCTTTACATTTTTAACAATCATGGGAAAAATTATACAGCAAGTTTTAATTTCAAAAATTAAATTTTTATCCTCAAATATTTTTGTCAAGTCCGGTCTCTCATATCATACACTTAATTTGTGTTCATAAAAAAAATAATAAATAATTTTAGTGACAAAAATCACACATTATTGTCACTAAAATTTCAATGTCAAAGTCACTTAAAATCTTCACATGCAAATGACAAGATTAAAATCGAAAGAATTTCAGAAAAAAAATCGTAAACTAAAAAGTATTTCTAGAAAAAATATAATTTCTAAAAATAAAAGCTTATTTTTAGATAAAATAAACGAGTAAATATAAAACACTCTTTCTTAAACTGATTTCGAGTGATTTATATCAGCAGACAAATAATGAACAAAGATACTATACTTCAGCCAACGTTATTTCTTTTATTATTTTCAAATTTTTCAAAAAATATTCCAAAATGTTCTCCAAATGCATTTCGCCGTTACAGCCTCATCGGTGGATTATCTAACAACAAGCAATTCATTACTTTTTATACAAATAAATTTTTCCCAGCATGCATCAACGTTTAGACCGACATTCTGATTTAACAAATTTGCATGTTCAACAATACAAAAGTGCTCTACTACTCGTCTTTTAAACCAGTTTTCTATTTTATGTAATATTTTTACAGAATTTCTATTAATTTTACAATTATAATTGATGCAATGATGATACCAAGGTGACTCTTGTCTTTTTAAACGAATCGATGCCTCGTGTTCTTTTAGACGTATCTCGAGCCTCCGTCCCGTTTCTCCAACATGTGATTTCGCTTGCAAACAATCACATAATACTTTGTAAACCACTCCTGCGACGTCAAGCTGATTTCTTACTTTATTTTGACCTTTAGTATTTATAATATTAATAATATTCGACATTTTGTTTTCCTGCTTCGCCACTACACATATAGAAAACTTTTTAAATATGGGTTTATATCGTTTATAAAGATTATGTATATAAGGCATTTTAACATAAGTATTATTATTTATACAATTTTTTACATTATACTGTATTTGTAATTTATAAAAGAGTTATACCACTTACAAATTTTACTCTTTGGATAGTCGTTCAATAAATATTTTCTGAATAATTGTTTAATTTCTTTATTTATATCTTCCTGAAGTGATGTTCTGTTTAGTATTTTCCTCAATTCCATAGTAAAAACGTTTCTTTTAGTGTCTATAGGGCAATAAGATTTATAACTAATTGTTTTCTCTGTATTACATAATTTTTCATACTTACGGAACCTCAGTTGCGTTTTCTCACGTTTAATAGTCACATCCAAATAGTTTATTTCCTGATTCTGTTCCAATTCACTAGTAAACTTTATATTAGGTTTTAAGTTATTCGCATAATCTTCAATTTCGTAAGGTGTTACTACACAGGAATCAAAAATAATTAATATATCGTCCACATAACGAGCATAAAATTCTATACCTGGGACTTGTGATATAGCACCATCAATTGATTCCATACAAATCTCCGCTAATTTAGGTCCAACTACTGATCCCATTGATATTCCATTTTTTTGGCGAAAAAATCTGTATTAATTTTAAAATAATTATTTTTAAATATAAATTCAATAAGAAAAATTATATAATCTGGTATTTCATATAAACAGAACCTGTTGACTTGAAAAATATAAACAGAATTTTCCAAGTCAACAGGTTAAGAATATGTTCCTAACCTGTTCTGTTTATATTTTTCAAGTCAACAGGTTCTGTTTATATGAAATACCAGATTATATAATTTTTCTTATAAAAATGTGTCAAAAAACCCACAAAAAAATGACTGAGTTGTTTTACCAGAAAATTTTAAAGCTGTAAATATGCCTGTAAACAATGCAGAAATGAATTCATTATATAAAAAACTGCATTGTTCACAGGCATATATACAATAATATATATGGTTATTTAATAAGAAGTATAAAAAAACCTTAAAAATCTGTAACAGATGTATTGAATCAGTAGGATTCAAAAAAATTTAACAAATATATTAAAAATGACCATATGGCCAGATTGCCATAAATTAAAAGAAAAAATTATGACAAGATTTACATCTTTCATGTTAAAAACAAAAAGCAAAAGAAAAATGAAAAATTTAACAATTCCATATGCAAGTTAATCCATGAGTAAGCTAGAAAATTAGCCATATTCTATCCGCCATATTCACTGTTTACATTAGATCCGNTTTTTAAAAGCCGGGTCTTTAAAAACCATCATTATATATATAAATATACTAATACGTGTAACGATATTCTAATGATATGAGATATGATACTGATTTACATTCTTCTATGTAATAAATTTTAATTATTAAATTTTTGTCACCTACAGACACTTTTATTAGTTTTTCAACAGTGTTGCAATTATCCAGAGATAAGGAGGTGACTCCGCGCCAAGTAAAAAGCCACTGACAATATATACCCATACACAGAAATTACAAACGCTTGTTTCGTGGGTTGATCTCTCTAGTAGTAATTTTGAACATTGCGTTCGAAAGATAATTGTTTTATTAAGTAGTGTGTAAAATTTCAGATATTTCAATAAAGGGATTGACGAAACATAAGCAATTAAAAAGTACGAAGGTCGCAATAGTCTTTTTTTCTTTGTTTCTTCATCGGCATTTCAGACTCTCCTAGAGAAAAACTATTGATTCTAGAAAGCTCAAATTTTAAATTTAAGCTTCTCTTGTTATCAGTGAAGTGCTGGCGAAAGTTCCTGTTCGATAGGTCAAAGTTCATGGTGTTCTCCATAGAGCTTTTTAACTTTTAATCACTTAATTTAATTGTATGCTTGTAACGATAACATCATTGAAACGAATGATTTTTCGCCAACATTTTTGCCAAGCTGGACCATTACAGAATTACCGTGAACCTAACTTAAATAAGTTTCTGCAATTGGGATCGATTCAGAGATTTCGGTCCAATTGAAGTAAAGGGTTTATGAAAGTGGTTGCGAAGCGAAGGAGTTGGAGGACGGGATCGAGGCCAAACTTTGCCACTTTAAGCCTAATATACTAATCTTATTTAAAATTAGTAAAAAATAAAAATCCTAAAATTGTCAAATTAATAATCACATTACTAATTAATCAATTAATAATCAATTAATCATAATCAATTAATAATCACATTATTGAGTTTGTGAGATGGAACGAATACTTATACTGAGAGGTAAAGAGCATTCCTAGAGTTTTGTTTGTACTAAATAAAAGTTTGTTTTCTTGTGCCCAGTCTTGTAAAGTCTTCAGTGCTATACTTAGCTTCTCCTGCACTATTTGAAGATCTGTATGAAAACATTTATACTATTATTGCACAAAAGAGAGTTTACAATAAGATTCCATAGAAATAGAGATATTACACCGTCCTGCGGGCAAGATTTAGTAAGATGTTTTTCACAAGAAACACACTGTGATACGAGACGAACTTTCTATCCCTTAGTAACAAGTATAGAAAAGACCTCAAAAACCTGTAACAAATGTAGTACATCAGTTGGATCCAAAGAAAGTCCTCTATTACAGTATTCAAAATTAGTTGAAATTAAAAGTTTAAAAAAATGTATTGTTCATTTAATAAATTTTTATATGTTATCTGCATAGCCTTTTGATCTCGATACGCTTTATTACTGTGAACTTATGTAATTATTATGCATATATAGAAAGCATTAAACTTATTAAAAAAGTTTATTAAATTACTTTTTATCATACAATAATGCAATATAGATACAAATATGATAATTTTTATTTGGTTGATTATTATATTAAAGTACTTCAATATAATAGCCTCGATGTTAAAAGTTATACGTAGTGAAATAACAAGATAACATATAAAGAAAAGAAACACATCTCTACTCCAGCGAGTGTAAGAACAAACTACTGTAACTTTATTTTATTTAAAGAAAAAAAAGGATAGTTTTTACAGTATAAAGACGGGACGTTAAATAAAAATACAAAAAGACTATTAATAATAAAACACTCAAAAACTTTCCCGGGAGAGAGGAAAAGAGTTAGGTCAGGCCAACACCCAGCTTTACCTTATTCCAAAATTAAATCCTGAAAAATTAGTAAATACAGTAGAAGCTTTAACAAGCCGAATATCTTCTTCATTCATTACTGACTGATTTCTTACGTTTGCATTAAAATAACGTTTGGAATTTCGATCTAGAGCAGGCGTCCCCAACCCTATGCCCGCGGGCACCATAGCGCCCGCCGATCGTTTTGTGTGTGCCCACCGCTGTGCAACGATAATAAAAATATTTAAGTTTTCAATAAAATGCTACGTAGAAGTTTTGTTATTTTTAATGATTAACCACAGAAAAGTAGAAATGGCATTCAACACAGATAAAAGCACAAAGTGAAATGGAACCAATCTCTTTTCCCCTCATGTCAAATCTTCGCCAACCTAATTTCTCATATCTAAAAAGAAATGAACCGGTCCATTTTTATGGTTGCCGTTGCAACACAAACCTTTGTTTGGAGCTCATCTCATGAGAGCCAGACAGTAGCTGTGAGATAAACATTCATTCGACATATCTACTTCATTATTTATTCATAATTANAAAAAAAAAAAAAAAAAAAAAAAATCAGCAGTTAGGTTGAATGAAGTGCAGCAATGCATTTGCTGGATTTCGGTTAGAGAAATGGTAAAGTATGTTTTTATTGTAAGTACTGAATAGATTCAGAATCGTTTTCCGATGAGCTAAATCTTTTACGAACAAATCGAAGGAGACGTTTCATTTGGTTGTTTTCTTCCTTTTCGTTTTCGGCCATCGTCTTGGAATCGGTTCGTCATTAAAAAAAGAAGAGGAAAGCACAGTAAATAGGTGAAATTCACGAATCTTCGCTCGTTACTAGTGACGTATTTCTGTTTTGGATACAGAAAAAAGTCGACAGAAGTTTTATTTTACTCTGTTGATAACCCACAATTGTTTGTGTCCGAGAAGACAGAGAGGGTGAAGATTGTGTTGTCATTTCAGCCGTACGACAAAATGAATGCAAGCATTTGGAATTCTCGTCCACACAGGCAGGTTAGTCCTTTTATCGACCCTTTGACTTTCGCCATTTTATTTCTACAATCGATAGTCTGGGTGTAGATAATTTTAAATGTAACATAATTTACAGTCTTGATTGAAGGAGAAAACCTCGTTAACGATTTCACCAGAAAGAAAAAAAACAGAAGGAAGATTTTAACGAAGCGGAAGAGGAGACTTTTCAGATAACATTTGATGATGTATCGAATTCCCCCGGTTCTTGTGGACAGTGGTAACGAGTATTGTGGTATTTTCCGTGTCTTTCTTGACTGAAGTTTGTTAAATTAGTAAGTAGATTTTCACTTTTTTCCTAAGGTAATTTTAATTAAAAAAACTTTTCAAGAAATGATTCAGTTTGTATAACTTAGTTCTGCAATAAAAGCTGTAAAATAGAAGGACCGAAGGGAAGTTAATTCTTCATAAAATATATTTATACCTAATTTTAAAAATCGCAAATAAAAGTACTTTATATATAAACATTTGAAATATATTGACACTGTTCCTGGATGAGTAAAATTAATTTGAATTCATTCATATACCTTTGTGTGTTTATCATAAAATCTAATATGTAAGTGTCTACTGGGACATATCGTATTAGTAGGCGCCCGAGTTCTGCGAATTGAAACTTGTTCGGAAAAAACAATCTGTATTGTTCATCTGCTTATTGTATACTCGCAGGTAGGCCCGGCGTTGCTCGGGCAAAGGTACGATAGCGAAGATTAAGAATATTACGTTATAGTCAACTTTACCCGTTTTCAAAGAATGCAAGAATTGGGTCCCCCGTTTCCAGTCTAATTAGAGAATTTTTAGATGGGTCTAAAAATATCTACGATTTCCTGCAAAAACGAAAAAAATTTGCACTTTCTCTTAAAACGTCGCTTTCTCTTAACACTTGCATTGTTACTTAACACTTCTATTGTTGATGGAAGTGTTAAGGTTAATCCTGTCTCTCTCCCCTGGGGGGAATTTCGAAAAATCCCTTCTTAGTGTTTGTTTTCGTGACGTACCCTAACTGTGTACCAAATTTCAGCTTTCAACTCCTAACCGTTTGGGCTCTGCGCTAATTATTATTAACTAGTCTCGATTATATACATAGACAGGTTTAATGTTTGAAAATATGATACCAAATTTATGTTAATCTTTTCAAATTTTCATGTAATTATCCACAAAAAACCTAAATCATTTTAATCGCATTATTGTCGGGAAAATATAACAACATATAAAATCTTGTTTTAGCAAGTGATGACAGTAAATCTGCTGACGAGGGAACAAGAGGTCCGAAACACAAAGTGTGTACAGCTGAAAAAAGTGAACAATAAAGATTGTTTTTTCTGAATAAGTATCCTCAATTCGTAGATTCCGGACACCATTATAACAAGTCCTACTAATACCATATGTCCCAGTAGACACTTATATAATAAATTAATTTGAATTAGTTTATTTTTCGGGTTTTAAACCGAACTGCTATTTTATGGCGTGAAATGTCCGAAGAAGAATTTCTAAAATTATTAAATTTAATTTTGAAAAATTTAAATTTGACTTAGATAGTAATGTGTGACGATATTGTCGTATCTGATTTCATTCGGGACTTTTATTGCTTTCAGATTCACTACCCGCCAATCAAAAACATTCCTATTTACTACTAAATGAAGAATAGTTTCTAGAAAAACACAAGAATAGTCGATGGATGTGTTGGACTTCTGTCGTTAACGGAACACTAAAATTAAAGCCAGTGTTGTGAAATCATTACAAGAATATATCAACAAGGAAAACATCTTTCATGCGAGTGAAGAAAAAGAGAAAAATCAACGAAGATATTTTAAAACTATTTTTCAAATATTTTGTTTTTGCAAAATACATTTCATATAAATTGTTTTCATTGAAAAATGTATAAATTACATTTGTTATTAATTTGTGATATTGTTTTAGTATGTGGGTAATACGTGTGAATAGTTAGTGTTTCTGGAGTAATGTTTTTCTTCGTGTAGTATTAATCTAAATTTTATTCAAAGAAAATAACCAGAGAAAGAAAGATTCTTTGTCTATCTGCATCCTAAGCATTCACAGTACTTTTAAAATAGTGTGATTTAAATTTAGATATTTGATTGAGAATAAATTGAAGAAAGTTTTGGTCTTTAAACATTGGTTTTACTCTTTTTATATATTGTATTTTACAGGTTTAAACATTGAGAAGGGAAAGAATGGGAAGTATGATTGTGACAGTTACAAGAAAGAATTCGCTTCGAAGTCCAATTTAAAACGTCATCAAAGGATTCACACTGGAGAACGGCTCTTCTGCAAATTCTGTAATCGTCAGTTCCTCCATTATAACAGTTTATGGTACCACGTCAAGACTCACACAGGGGAGAAACCCTTTACCTGTGATCATTGCAAACGAAGTTTTGTACATAAAGGAACTCTGAATCAACATCTTCGAACTCACACAGGGGAGAAACCCTTTACCTGTGATCATTGCAAACGGAGTTTTACACAGAAAGGAAATCTGATTGAACATCTGCGTGTTCATACAGGGGAAAAGCCATTTTCCTGTACTTATTGCTTACAAAAGTTCCGTTTTAAAAGTAATTTAAATCGTCATATTAATAAATATCATAATAATAAATAACGATATTTGTAATGAATGAGCATGTGAACAAAAGTATTTATTTGTATTAATTTCGTATTTTGATTTTATTGAATATAGAAAGAAATTTTTAAAGTTTTATCTTTTTCGTTTTATAACTTTGATATCGAATATAAAGCAATTGCCTTTATGTACCGAAAAAGAATAGTTTCTTTGATTAAAAAATAATTTTGCAAAGTCGAATTAACATGGTGTAATTTTACTGGTTTATATACATGTGTCATTCATTAATAGAGAAGAATACATGATACTATAGAGGTGATACAACGCACAGCGGTTTATAACTTTAAAATATGGGTTCTAGCCTCTAAACATTTTTATTTCCAATTTTTAATGTCGAACAATTTACAATTAGACTAAAAATAAACTGTTTATAATTGGACGGTTTGGGCGATCCCTTTATAAGGCTAGTATTTTGTATTAATCTGAAGAACGGATTCTACTGTACTATTTTAGATGCGATTTTTTATTTTAACTGCGTTTTAGTAGGGTACGTCATGAGAATGCACACTAAAAAGGGATTTTTCGAAATTCCAACCCCCTTCGAGGGAAGAGGAGGAGAGGTGGTCGCGCTGTATATTACAAACAAAAACAATAGCTTTGCGTTGTCACATCAAAAGCCTTTTGCACGTTGTCACGTCACGTTAACAATGCACCTGCACCATAAACCGAAATCAAAGAGTACCGAGACACTTTGGCAGCGGCGTGCAATAAATCATAAATCGTATACATCAATATGGGAATAACGTAGACCAATACAGAAAAGCGTTGCGTAAAAATTTTTAATTATTGAATGATTCAAATAATGTTTTGATTTCTACCCACTTGGATTCATACACACTACGAACTGTTAAACTGCAACAGAACATTGCTCAACGACCTTCAGTGCTACAGCTCTGTAAGAGAGAAATTTTTACCAAGCCCCATGTGGGTTCTGCCAAATCCACAATGGGGCGGCCGGTGAGCGACAGACCCCACATATCCGGAGGACAGTTTGTTAATTGTTTGGTTAATTCGCGGCAATGCAACACTTGGCGATCTGCCTAAGGGAAATGCCTCCCGGAAGGTCTTTTTAAGGGTTGTTGGCCCCTATTCAGGGAACAGACGTGGAGAAAACCCGAAAAACCACGTGGCCAGGCAGTCCGGGCTAGGCGCGAACCCACGACCGAACTCCCAGCGTTCAGGAAACGGAACCGCTTGGCCACTGCTGGGCCAAGGACAGAGGCGTAACTAAAAAGAGCGAAGGTGGACATGTGCCCAAAGCGCCAAAATGAACTCATAGAACATTTTGTAATTAGCATTGAATCAGGAGTGATTTTAAATTGCTTTGTATAACAAACTATTTCACACGGCTCTGCCGGACGAATCACAATCGAAAAATTCCTGTGGTTTTGCGGCCCATTCGAATTCGATTTCTGGTTCCCCAGAGCAAAAGGCTGCCACCTTAATCGGTCACCATTCAGTCGTGAACGGAAATGGTCTATAAACTGGGATTTATAATATCAATTTAATTCAATCCGACTGACAGTGTGGCAGATTCACGTGTTTGCCGCCTCTATTATTGTAACGTCGGTTATTAAGTTTAAACTTCGTTATTTGTAATCGTTGTAACTTATAATATAATACGTTATTTTTATTATATTATATTATATAATGCATAATATATTTCACAATAACATATTTATTTTTTGAGAAGTTTATTATATAATGTTTTTTTAACTCGATATACAAATTACAAATAATTAACACGATTAAATTTTAATTGAATACAAATATTAAACTATAGGCACAAGACAGGATTAAGGTAAGAATAAGTCATAAAGATGCATGTAAATTTCAGTCTGTTCTCTGAAAAGTTCAAAATTCTGTCCATCGATTAAATCACAAGCACGATATAAAATACATTGAATTGACAAAAGTCCGAAGGAAATGATTCCCCGCTTATACGAAAGTCCATTCGAGAATCATCCTTCTGTCACATCCGAGGTTTAAAGTCACATCCGGGTTTTCAGCTCATACATCAGAGGCAAACTGTCCCTCGATTAAATCACAAACACAATATAAAACACATTGAATTCACAAAAGTCCGAAGGAAATGATTCCCCGCTTATTCGAAAGTCCATTTGAGAATCATCCTTCTGTCACACCCGAAGTTTGAAGTCCCGTTGGAGACTTCGGTCACATCCGAGTTTTCAGGTCAAATCCAGGAAAAGTCGTCAAGTCCGAGTTACAGAGTCAAGTCCGGTAAATAGCGTCACAAGTCGATAAATTGCACTCATTTAATCACAACTGGAAGATAGGACCACGCTAGATAACTTCAAGGTCTCTGAGTTCGTCTAGAACTCCTCCAGTTCTATACTTTCGACGTTTGTGAGGAGAGGGCTATAAAGTAGAATTAAAGATTAATCGTTGTGAAAAGCAAATATTGAATTTAAACCACATTCAATCTGTGAAAATGACAATTACCCGAAAAGACGATTGCGAAGACGTAACTCATCGTTCATAAGTGGATGAACTTTAATTTTCTTACAGCCATCAAAGCAGGAACAAGAGAATTCCCGCACATTTCTTATCACTTTCACCAATTTTGAAAGCGCCCCTCTCATAAAATGATCCGAATGACGTTTATTTCGATCGAACTCGATGCCCTCGGCCCACATTTCGGCCTCGATCTCCTCGTCGCTCATATGAGCTAATCTCAGTCGGTATATCTTACACGGACTCCAATAGAGCTTCGGCTCGACCCATTCGATACGTCGGGCTTGCTCCGAACGCTCCGAAAGAAACTCCGGATCCGGCTGAAATCCACTAGATTCTGGATCCTCCAAACGTCGAGGAAGAACCAGTATTTCGATCGGAATTCCACTGACTTCCGGATTCTCTGTGGGACCATGACCCATCTCTTCATCTCTCTGCTCCTCTCTCTCTACACCTATCTTATTGCTCGTGGGTCTTCCTCCGAAGATCCTACGCAAGAAACTCTTTCTCTCTCCACTCATTTCACTCTTCGAAAATCACAAAACGAAAGTAAAGAACGCAAACGAAAGCCTTCGAAACAATCGAAAAGAAAAACTATTGTCGACGAGCGCTATTGTTGTTGAGAAAAATGAATATTTTTGCCTACAAACTTCATTTTCCTTCCCTTTATGGGTTCATATAAGAATTTTAAAATAATATTTTCAAACTAATCATACAAAACGTTTTTGAAATTGTTTTAGGGACAGAAAAATTTTAAGTCTCAATTTAGTCATATATACGAATTAATTTAGATAATTAAGCATTTCTCGTTATAAATAAAATACAGGCGAAACTTCCGGGTAGATAGGTAAAATTTCACGGCGGTTTCCCATAGCGCTAATTCAGTTTTACGGCTTAAGTTTATGCTTATAAAGATAAAATTGCACGGGAACAAATGTATTTTATTCAAAATGTTACTAAAAATTACAAAAGCACCAATTATTGCCAATTAAAACTTTTTATAACGATTTTACTAAGCGGCGTCCAATTACAGGATGATAATATAAAATATATTTTGTATAAACATAGATGACGTCATCGTTTCGTTACATAATTGTTTCTAACGTCAAAGTTGACGGCAATTTCCTCTACAGCGATTTTACTAAATTGTATGATTTTAGGCTTACAGTAACATATAAATGGACTATCTATATTCATGCAGTCCTTATCCTTATATTCAGTTTGTAGATATTTATCCTTTCCGAATGTTTCAGCCCGGTCAATTCTATCACACGGTGTAGTAATCATCTACCACAAGGCCCTCTGTTCTATCTATAAGGAGATGGCCCGATGTAGTAAGCACAGAATTTTAAGGAGTGAGGAAATTGTAAGATTGTAGAAAAACCTTACAATTTCCTCACTCCTTAGAAACGAAACAGACGCCATCGAGAGAAAATAGTGCCTCGATCGAAACAACTTGAAAGGTTAGAAATCTCCAAGAAGGACGGTAGTTAACTATTTCGTCAGGCTGGAGAGCGTATAAAAAGTTATAAGTAAATTTTTCTTCTTCCAATAGTGAAACTAGTAGTATTTATCACGTCTTTCTTAATTATGTACATTTAATCTCATGCGTGCGGTCGCATATATAGACGGTCGGATTCGGGATGGAGGAGGAATTCGAGAGACAGTGCGCCGGAAATAATATACGCTACTACGCCTTTTAACAACATTAACAACAATTTATTAAACGAAATGGTTTTTCTACAAGTGTGGAACATAAATGGGAGTATGTGAGGTCGCGAAAGAGAGCTTACATGGTCGGACCCTGTTGGTAAATAGAGAGGTTGTGGCCGACGTTTTCATCGCGAAAACGTCGGTCATCACGGGGTACGTCGGACGTTCAGCGCCGCTTTCCTGTACGCCTAGAAGTTTGACAATGGTGTTTGGATAGTCAGTGGAATCATGCTCGACATTCCAAACACCATTGTCAAACTTCTAGGCTTATAGGAAGACGGCACTGAACGTCCGACGTACACGTTTTCGCGATGAAAACGTCGGCTACAACCTCTCTATTATCTTCTTGGGTAGAACCTTGATTGATGTCGGGATGTCGTGGATCGTCTTGACGAACGGGTGGAGAGGTTTCCGCTGGGTCGAGGAGAGTAAGGCGGCCATACACGTTAAGTTAATCCTTTGAGGCTGCCTGACCTTGAGGAACTTCAGAATTTCCTATCGCCCACACACGAAGAAGAAAATCTCTCAGCAGAGGCGTAGCTAGGATGGGGCAAGTAGGGCAAGTGCCCCGGGCGCCACTCGCAGAGGGTCTCCAAGACAAACAAGATTTGTTTCTGGAGGGGAAGGGAGCGCCAATACAGTGTCGTTCCCCCGGCGCCAGTTATATTCTCTACACCATTGTCTCTCAGTCAGTCAGTCGGCCATGGCATCTGATGACGACATACTGGCTGTTCTTGGATGTTTATTGGCAACAAATTTTATTAAAACTCGCGGGAAAAAAGTATGCATAGAAGTTTATGGTGTTTTGTTTTGCCAATACGTCATAATGTAAGGGATGTGAGGGTCAGGGAAATTCATGGAAATTAAAACAAAAATTTGAGTAGGAATTCTGTATACGTATACAAGGTTCCTACGCACCTGGAAAGTTAAGGAAAATCAGGGAATGTGTCTCCTTAATTGCATTGTTGATCTCGTTTGCTGAATATGGATGACCAATTATAGCCATCTGCAGGCGGCAAGAAGTAATGCTGCAATCTTTAATAAGAAATTACACCAGAATTCATTTTGAAATGGCTTTTTTCACCGTTCTGAAGCCATATAATTTTACAGTTGTGGATTAATAACAGGATAAACTACTTTTATGTAATAGTGTTTAATTTTTAATTTTAATAATTCAGCGATTATAAAAAGATGAAATTGTTTATTAGAATAAAAAATAACTAATTAAAAACTTGTTTGCAAACTTTTAAAAGTTGAAATCGTAATTTATTAGAATGTTCACTTCAAAATAGCTAAATAGATCAGTAAAAATCTGTAATTTAATTGTTTTTCATGTTTAAAACATTACTACACAATATAAAAAATTATAAATAGTTACCCGACATTTACAGTAAAATACTGGTGCTGACTTGTTGTTGGCAGAAGCTTTTTATATTTGTTGTTACGATTTTCCTTGAAAGTACTGTACTGCAAGCATATTTTTCCCCTCTCTTCCGTTTTTTCTGCAACTTCGATACATAGTTTAATAATTAGTTTAACTGAAATGACGTTGGGTAACAAATATCACTGATTTTGGCAAATTTAGGGCTTAAAAACTGGCAAGAGTGATCATACTTGTAATAAATGTAGTTATACTGTATATCCAAAAGTATTTAATTGCTCTCAACAGTAAAAAAATGTTCTTCAGTGATACTTTTTCACATGGAAATATACTTCATGCACCCAATCTTCTCACTTTATGCGCTGAATCATGCTTTTTTCCGCGTACATCTTTTCTGCATAACTTGTAAAACCGAGACACTTCATCTTTATATTTAACAACATCTTGCCAACCTTCCTCTTTCTGTTCAGTTTCAACATATTTCTTGCGTTTAAATTAAAGTTGCATACAGTAATACCTCGACTTACGCTACCCCGACTTACGCGAACCCGGAGTTACGCGATTTTCAATTCTCGTCGATTCGTCTTTTGTTTGAGCGCCACGCAACTCTTGATTACTCTCTCCCCCCATACTATTGTTGAGCTTACATGTTCGGACGTGTCGCGCGGAATCGACACATAGCTACAATTTATTTTGTGTTATTTATTTCTGTGATTTTTATATCTACGGAGACTCGAGAGACTCTACTATGTCATCCAAACGAAGTAGAACTAATTCTTCTGCATCAAACAAGAAAAGAAAAACTTTATCTTTGGAATGTAAAGTTAACATTAGAGAGCTTGCGGCCGACGTTTTCAACGCGAAAACGTGTACATCGGATGTTTAACGCTGCCTTCTTATCAGCCTAGAAGTTTGAGAATGGCGTATGGAACGTCAGTGGAATCATAATCGACGTTCTAAAAGCCATTGTCAAACTTCTAGGCTTACAGGATGGCGGCACTGAACGTCCGATGTACACGTTTTCGCGTTGAAAACATCGGCCGCAACCTCTCTATTATTAAAGACTTCGATACAAAAATGAAAATTTGTGAATTGACAAAGGAGTTTGATCTACCGGAATCGACGGTCAGAACAATTGTAAAAGGTAAAGAAAAAATTCTCGAAGCTGTGAAAAATGCTCAATCTTTAAATTCAAGCATCATTCGTAAACGTCACGGTATTATCGCTGAGATTGAAACAATGTTAAAATTATGGCGTAATAATCAAGTAAATGTGAAAAATTGTATAATAATACAATTTGTTAGACATAATATGTATTATCTATTCTAATTTTCAATTAGAGATTCAGACTATGTACAAAAAATTATTATTATTATTTTTTTTACATAGTCTGAATCTCTAATTGAAAATTAGAAGAAAAATATCCTGAGTTCATCATGAAATTGTATTATCTATGATTTTATTAAACATTTTTTTCTAAATTATTGTTTTCTTTAGTCTCCGGCCCCAATTAAAAATTATTTGTATGTATTTAAATGCAAAATTATACTCCGAGTTACGCGGTTATCGCTAGGTCCCACCTATCGCGTAAGTTCGGTGTATTACTGTATTGAATTTCCTTGTTGTAAACCGAAGCCAATGAGAAATCTTTCCGTTTTTTTTCCTGCCACTTTTTTCTGCAGACTTCTGTTGTATGGTGAGCTTGTAATAACTGAGCATTTACAATATTGTTTACATTTTTTTTTGTCACACATTTATGGTAGAGGCGATATTTTCAAAGCTTTGATAGAGACATGATATGTTTTAGGTGATGCAGCTTGCTGCGTGCTTTGGTTGAGATTGATTTTGTAGAGGTCACTGACATATACCAATTCGGTCCGGGTTGGTTCAGACTGCTTTCCAAGCTTGGCTTAGTCACACTGCCTATACTCTTCGGTTCATACATATCAGCTAATAGACATGCGTTCAAGTTTTAATAGTAACAGGTATCTGAACGTTCCATCTCGAAACGCATCGGTCGAATACCTTATCATTGTTTAACCCCTAGAAAATACATGCATTTCCTTTTATAGTGAGGAATATTAAAACTTACGATACAGACTCAGTTAGTGATTGCAAAAATATATCAGGTAAGACTTCTATAGTGCTACACGATCATCCAAATTACATTAAACGCAATAAAAAGCAATAATACGTCATAGCTTTTACAAATGTGCTCTAATATCTGTCATTTCGCTCTTAGAAAAGTCATGTGATATAAGCTTCGAATCAGAGCTGCCAGATATCACTTTGTTTCAAAAACTACAAGATAATGCAACGGACCAATTTATAAAACGGTCCAATATTCGTCATTTTCTCGTATTATCAATATAAATTGGAGTCTCTGTTCTTTATAAGAAATAAACTAGAAACAAACAATTAATTGTAAGATGTTTATATTTATCAAATAGATTTATATATTATAAAGCATTGTCAGACATGCAGCGTCAGTGATAATAGCTTCGCAGAGATCCACTTCTTGACACAAAAGAAACATCCTATCGTGAGACACAACGACTTTCCCGAATCCTTTTATGAAATCCAATATTTAACAAATAAACTAGCATTTAATATTAAATTTATTTGTAAATTTTCGTCTGAATGGCAATTATTAAGTTTCTGAAGACAAAGTCTGCCCAAAAAGGAACCGCCATTTATTTATCTCGTGTTCCAGACTACACACTTTCTTGGCGACTGACCTTTCTCTTTAGGCTACTGGTCTCCAGAAGTTAAAAAAGTCCCTTTAAAAACACACAAAAAAATATATCCTTAAAATTGGATATACTTTTTGTGTTTAAAATTACAAGAATTACTAAAAAAGGAACTGGTTAGACTTCTTTCTTGCTTCCATCCATACCTTCTTGGGATGTTACGGCTTTTATCTACTGGAAATGAGCGCTGTAAAATGTAGATTAAAAAAAACTGGATATATTTTTTGTGTTATTAAAGGACTTTTTTAACTTCTTGCGACCAGTAGCCTAAAAAGAAAATATCAGTCGCCAAGAATGTGTGTAGTCTAACACGAGATAAATAAATGGTGGTTCCTTTTTGGACAGACTTTGTCTTCAGAAAATTAAATTTATTATTAATTATTAAACTACTTCTGAATTGTAACAAAAATTGAATCAATAACTTTCAGCTTTCGTTCCAGTTCTAAATGGCAAATCGCAAATTGACGAATGTCTTGAAATCCAGTTTGCATGTAAATAATTAAAATCATATTAATAAATCGAGTTAAAAATTTCAATAAATGACTGTAGTGTACAAATACCGTGATAATATTGCAGCAGAGCAAACAGCCAGAAGTAATTAGTGCAAACGAACGAAAAACCAATCATCGCAGCTAAGACCCAATTTCCAAAAAACTCGGGCATATGAACGCACAGATATGCGTAATACGAAAAGCTCGTCCCAAAATTATTCTGAAATAAACAATTACGAAGGCTAATTCGTGTTTTGTGTTCAACTGATTCATATTCATATAAATCCATAATTCCTGGTAACGGATCATCAAGTTTTGCAATGTTATTCTCAAAATCCTGTCGCTCCTTCTTGTTGCAGACAATTGGCAAAAAAAATCTTCAAACACTTTATGAGAGACAAGTATAAAGAATGCACCTAAAATAGACCACGCGCAATTCCTCCTATGGTTAAACTCGTTCCCAATCCAATCCCCTCAGTTCAAATCGAAAGTTTTGTTTGCTTAGTAAAGCAGGATATGAATAGTCAAATTGAAAATTTCAAAAATAGTTGTTAATGTTATGACAATAAACGAAATGAAAAGAGAGTCTTTTGAATAACTCGAGGATATAGAAATGAAATTTTTACTACTTTGATATCCTTTATAAATACTTAGTACCATTCAAAACACAACGCAACATTCGCGTAAACCTGGTGACGATTGCCATAAGAAGAGGGGAGTAAATTGCCATAATAGAAACTGAACACATTAAATGTAAACTTCTTTTACTTTTTGGATTTTAAAAACGTATTTTCTCTGTTTACGGGAACAAACTCAGTACGTGTCAAAACAATAGATAAGGGTCTCAAGAAACAACTCATGCAAATTTGTTAGTTCGGTTACAGCAAGCAACACTAGGCCTTCCTGGAGGTCTTTTTAAGGGCAACTGACCCCTATTCAGGAGTTACAGTCGTGGAGAAAACCCGGAAAACTACACGTGGCCAGCCAGTCCTGACGAGGCGCGACCCCGCGACCGAACTCCCAGTGTTCAGGGAACGGAATCACTTGGCCACTGGTAAACCATAAATGTATTCTTATTTCATAAGTTTACATAATTAATTAATTAAAATGCACTTGCTTGTTTACCATACCAAAAAATTATAAATACAGTATTTACTAAATTTCTGGTTATATTATTATGTTCCGGTACATAAAAGCAAATAGTTTATTATGACAATAGTGGAAACTTCTGCTGAAAACTGGCGACAAGCTTCAACCCGCCATCTAGTGGTTTGAGGAGATAACTACACTTCACTCCATTTGTACCGCGTGGATAAGGAGACGTTTTTGGGTATTAATATAGATATAGTAATATATATATAATAATATATTAATATTAATATAAGTTAATATAGTTTTGAACATTTTTATATCTCATAATAATTAGAATGGCCAGAAGAGGGGTTATTTGCGCTATGTATGGCTGCTTTAACTATAAAATACAAAGTGATCGCAAGTCGTTTTACAGATTCCCTAAAAACAAACAAGTGTAAGTAAATTCATAAGCAATTAGATTGTTTATATTTATATCAACATTCCTCATTGAAAATATTGTTATCATTCAACGTATGTGTTTATATTGATTTTCAGATGCACTCAGTGGATTGTTAAAAGCAGAAGGTCCGACTTAGACAATATTTTAAGAACAAAAGGGCCAGAATATTTAAATAGAAACTACGTCATGTGTTCTGACCATTTTACGAAAAAAGATGGGGAATTTTCACATAGGGAAATGGGAAATTTTCACATAGAAATGAAAAAATATGATGACAATTGCAGAATGCTGTATCCAAATGGGTGTGGGAAAAAATTATCTTCAGAAATGTCAGCAATATTTCAAAACAATTTTAATATATTTTTGTTACAGAGCCCATATGGAATTAAAACTAAGTTAATTAATTATTTCTTAAAGAATGCAAATATTAAAGGTGTTTGTGACAATTGTATTAAATTATTAGCAGATAAATATTTCAAAGTCCTTATTAAAGCATATGTGACAAAAAATAATGATTCGTCTGAAAGTTTTCTGAGAACAAAAAATGCTAAATTAAAAAAGATTGCACATATGTAATAACTGTATTATCCATGACCTGTATGATCAAACTGTGCACATAATACATTTTGGTGTTCAATGTGTTCTAATTTAATAAAATGAAATTAAAACCTCAGATTTTAATTTAAAAAATCTGACTCATTGCATTTGATTTGTTTTGTTGCTATTATTCCTTCCTTTGAATCACTATCCATCAACGTTTCCTACTAAATAAAATTATAATTCACGTTTTAAGATCATAAAATAAAGACAAAAAGATGATAAAATATTTATTTCGTTGCATTTTTGCAAGTTTTGTTAGACTTTACATAGTCTGCGGTGTTAGTGTTCTCCTCAAACCACTAGATGTCGCTAGTTCCCGCTGTCTCCACTACGCTACATGCTAATTCACGAGAGTTTCCACTATTGTCGTATAAGCTATTTGATAAAAGTGAGGTCGATTGTGACAATAATGACAACAATTTGAAAGTTGATTTATTCAGAAATATTAATTTTATTTCTTTAGATTTATTAATTAGAAGTTTTACTTACTCAATTAGGAAAAAAATAAAATAACCAAACTACATTAAATTATACAGACACATTTTAATGCAATAAAAATTAAATTTAAAGTGTGTAGAATCAAACAAATAAAATTGAGAAAATTAGAATAATAAATTTTAATAAATATATTAACCCCTAACCTAAAAATAAAAACGTTCATGAATAAGTGTAACTTATTTTCTCTAATATTTTACTAAGTGAACACCAAACTATTAAATTTCAAGTTTAATTTACATTACTGATTTAATATTAATCCGTAGAAATACTTTATAACTAATACTTTTAATAATATTTGTATGTAACCACAGCTAATTCCATCACAAATAATACACGTGGTTCTCATTCTAACACGTGTCTCTATCGGACACGAGGAATGACGTCACAAAAGGACCTTGTTTGTTCAATTGGTTAGGAGGGATGTTTGTCCGTCAATGCAGGTAGGCTATATTACAAATTAAAGCAACTATTTATTTGTATGGAAACATCTAGAGTAGCATACAGGTGAAGTGCCTATAGAACTTTACATATTTATGTTGATAATAGCTTATCTTAATACTGTACAAGTGGGTTTGTTCTTTCACGTCATCTTCTACCATCAACATCATAATTCTTTTGTAAGTTTCTAGATTAGGAGATACGACCGTAATTAAAATCAAAAACCATAATGGTAATGCTTTACTGTAGTTTAATTTCTTTATTTACCTTCGCTTCGTCGTTCTTAAATGTTTCCGCCATTTTTCAATGATATCCCATGAATCAGTTCGCGACGTGAATTGTGGGTGGAGCAACGTGTTTCGCTTGTAGTACATGTGTACATGTGTGCTTTCGCTTGTAGTCAAACGTGTACATGTGCTTGCAGTACAATATTAAAGTTCGAACTTCGGCCTCAATCACTTTATTAACGAATAGACATAGACATATCGAGATGTAATTTGATACGCTGAATCGATTGGTATTAAAAAAAAATTAAGAACGACTTTATTAAGAAACACACAAGCACTCATCGATATTAACAAAACGGATATTACTTTAATTCACCATAATACATTCCATCTACGAGAAAAAGCAACATTAAAAATGCTAAAATGGTGTGGTTAGCGCGCGAACACGGAAACTTTCCTTGACTGGTGGGAAGGTGTCGACCGTGACGTCACTTCCAGAATTCCCTACATTTGTGCAGTAACAGAAATAGTTGATAGGGAAATATAATTTATTATACATACTTTAAAACAAAAGTAAACATTTACTGAAAAATTTAGTTTTCCCCACTACATTGTAACAACATTAACGTCACGTGACATACACTTTTAATTTGGGGCAGCTAGTGGCGCATCATCCTATGAGCAAAAGGGGCAATTGCCTGGAGCCTTCACCAACAAGGGCTTAAACTAATGTTTTATAAGAAAATAGTTCCTAAAAAAATTCTCCGAAGGAAAATATCTGAAATCAACACCATACTGGAGCCCCCTAATTTAAATGTACATTGGCCCACCAAGCTATATCCTACTGCTGGATCCCTCAGAGTGGTAGATAGCCACATTTTAAAGGCTCGGTCATTGAGTAAATACTCAACGACTGAGCCTTTAAAATATTTGCTTGTGGATTTGCTTGTGAATTAATGCTTATATGCAATTCTGTAAAGAATGATATTTAATAAGATACATCAATATTATATACATACATAATGGGGCATGCACAGTTTAGATCTCATCACTGGTAGCACTAGTGTTGGCTTGATGTATAATTAATGATTTCCAAATTAGGAAAGAAATTAAAATAATTAGGGACTAAGACATGTGCATCATCAGTTGGGGGTCTAATGGGTATGTAAACTCCTTTTTCTGCTGTTTAACGTTATAATACATCACAAAGCTCACAAAATGCAATACTTTTAAGCATGAATTTTGTTTTTATTGTATGAAATATTGCTTAATAACGCAATGAATGGCGACCCAAGTCAATCACCCTTATAGCACTGGCTCTAATTTATTGTCATTATGATTTTTGTGTCGATATTGACGAAACTTCATTAATGTGCTTTTAAATTTACTGTGCCATTTTTGCTTAATGTAGACATGCGATATAACAGCTGTGAAACTTAACATATTGTTTTAAGCTTACAGGCTTGTTTTAAAGCTTTTCACGTTTTGTTTGAGTAAAATCAACTGGAAGTGTCCGCAGATAAAATGTATATCGGGCCTAAACTTTAAAAATTTTATTCAGAAATTTTGAACTAAAAGATAGAAAATATAGTGGGGACCTGAAAGTTGTTGATGTAAACAAGTTGCGGGAAGTATGTAGAGAAGAATTGACGAATAACAACTCATGACATGAACTTGCAACTAATCTTGGGTCAATGACCTGTGTTGTCGAACCACTCCATCCATTTGGAATGGTTTAAAACATGATGGTTGTGTATCAGCACGCTTTAAGTGAAGAAACAAATTGTATGCAGTATAATAATTTCTGTCAAAGGTAAGCAGCTCTAATATTATTAACCGAAAATTTGTTTAAGTGGGTCGTGATTCTTCGATTTTACACCTCTGAGTGAGACAGGACCTTATCAGAGCCATAAACTATACCCATAGGAGTAAAAGTCAAAAGAACTGTACCTCTACACGTGGCCTTTCACCAGATGCGGCCCCCCGAAATCAGTCTACTTTCAGGTTGATGTCATCACCAGTTGCGCTTTGCTAAGACCATGGTGTTTAACTATTTAGCCCAGGAGACTATACTGGCTTCCAGTAGCCCATTCAACCGTTGGCTGGCGCTGGGGTGCCAGCTACTGCTTGCATCGAAGTGCGTTGCTCGAGACCAGAAATAGCAATCATTGACCAATGCTTGGTGTACAGAATAGACTGTATACAAATATCCCTTGCTTAACGCACAAAATTAATTGTGACAATCCCTTTACATACACAGCTTTAACAGTTGTTTTTATGTAGCATAAGTATGCATTTCTCGGCAAATAACGTGTTGGTGAATTTGCAATTTTTGTCCGGAGGGTGATTTCTGATATAGATATGTAATTTAACCACAACAATTGAGAAATTTAACATATTACTGCTAATGTGATATTGTACACTTTGTTTAGAAGCTCATTTTAAAACTTTACTTTACATTTTATTTGCATAAAATCGAATCGTTGAAATGTTTGCAGGTAAAATGCATATTGGGCATTTTGTGCATTATTTTTAAGTTTTGTAAAGGATATAACTCAATACAAATGGTAAGAAATATTTGTAGCATGTATGGGAAAGATTTTCTTGGACATATCAAATGTGGTTTTGAAAGATTCATTCTGAAAATTTTGAACTAAAATATACAAAACATAGAGTGCCCCAAGATAGTTGACAAAGAGAAATTTTGGAGAAAAATTGTTTAAAATTGATAAATAATGACTTGTAAACTTGCAATAAATCTAGTGTGTTACCAAAGTTGTAATTGTGTTTAGCATGACATTAAACGGGTATGTTTCTTTTGACTTTTTTACAATCCCACAACTCCTGTTACGTCATGAGCCACTTCCAGTCTAAATATGAGACCTAGAAAAAAAGAAGGTAACATGCACAAAATGACAGTACCCTCTGTGCTTTCTTGCCAAAATTGTGTAATGATAAAATATGAACTCTTCTGAGAGGTTCCCCAGAATTGTAGAATGTCTTCTAGGAATAGGAAGTACCGCATCCTATTATGCTTTTCCCAAATACTACCGAAAGGCAAAAGATACATTTTTGCAGCAAATATCACATCCATAGAAATCCAAGCCTACTTCCTTTTATTTACCATACAACAACACAACAAAGACTACAGTTATGCAAATGTGCTAACACACCCATAACGGTAATTTACTTTGAAAACATCACGAATAGAATTTTGATCTCACACAAACAAACTCCACAGAAAAATTAATTAAAACACAATCAAATTATACACCCACTCATGCACAGTAACCAATTGTATATAACAGAGCTTGTCTACATGCAAATTGAAAACAACTCTTAACTTTCACCATTTCCCACAAAATAAAACAGCCTTGTCATACAATAGAAATATTGTACACATGCTGTGCCGACATTAGTACTTACTCTTTTCACCAGAGGAGAATGTTCTAGTGGGTCTTGATTGCAAATTTAAAACGATTTCTAACTTTCACAAACAAGATCTCATACAAGGACTGGAAGTAAATATGACATAGACTAGATTGTAGGATGGTAAAATTCCACCAACTTGACTGGTTTACTCTTACAGAGGGGTATACAATTATGTGAGTAGGAAACTCCAGATTCAGAGTTCACATCTTATCTGCAAATTTAAATTTTTGATGACGAAATGAATTTTCCAAAAATCTTTCAGCATAAACGCTGTTTACACCTGCAGAAGGTTTGTAATTTGGGAATTTGATATGGCACATTGCTTGTGTTGATAATGCAAATACATCGTTACATATTGATATTAAAGTAAAATTGATATATTTTTGTTGTGATGGCCATGACAAGCTTCTCAAATGCTTTGGAGACATTGCTACCTGCAAATAAACTATTCTTATCGAGATACAATTTACTAGGGATTAGGGAACGTGCAAAGCTTTATACAACTGTGATTTGCATAATAAGAGGAAATTATAATATCAATAACATGTGTCTTAACTGTATTTTTCATTGGCCCATTTAGACAAACTTTTAATGGGCCAATTTGTCATTTGTATGGAAAACTTTATACAAATATTAATAATTTATATTAAAATTATATCATTAGTTATTTCTTTAAAAATTTTTTAACATTAGTTTTAGTTTACTTTCATTAATTACAATACTGAATTACTTTATTTAGTTCTGCCCTGCAAACACCAATGGGCCTTCTTTCAGGCCACAGTCGGCTGCAGAGCTGTGAGTGATGGGGACTGATTAATACGGGATCAATCACCTCTCAAAACTTCCTGGGTTTTTGATCGTCTGGACTTGATCTTGTCTATTCTAATACAGTTGGTTGATGCATTAACTGCCTTGGCTTTTGAGTAGTTATCAGGACATAATTAAAATTGTGCAGTAATTTTTGTTATTTTAAAAATACAATAAAAGATCACAAGGATGATAAATTTAATTATATATAAACTTTTTATCACAGGAAGTCTAACGCAGATCGACTGCTGTCCAAATTGCGGTAGTTCAATGATATTTAAAAATACTTGTTGTCCCATCAATATTTATTTATTTTTTATTCATTTGAAAAAGACACTGTGGCCATTAGTCCTTTTTCAAGTGTCTACAAACTGAAAACACAAAAACTAAATTAAACCAAAAGTTAACAACAATAACTATAACATAAACAGATTTTATACATTATTTTTGTAAACCTTATAACTTGATACTTCTCTTAAGTCATTATTTAACTTGTTCCAAATATAAAAGGATTTGAAAAATTTATTATGGTTTTCCTACTGAGAGTCTGACAACTGGAAGAGTATAACCAAAAGTCCTTCGAATATTCTGAATCTAAAACATTACGGTATTCACATATTTTATTTCCTAGACAACTTTTATCTTTATTTCCTTTTATAAATTTGTGGCTCTCCATCAAAACTTGTTTTATATAAATATTGTATATTCTATCAATTTTATCAATTCTGTAGTATTCCAAAATCGATTCTCTGAAGTTTAAATTATGAATGGATTGAATAAAACAATTTTGTATTATTTGAAGTTTATTAATTGCATATAAAGATGCGATTCCCCAAACAGATGTTCTGCATCTTATTTTAGATTCCATACATGTGTGATATAATTGCTTCAACTGTGAAATATTTAAAAACTTTGAATTTTTTGTATTTATTCCAATATACTTAGCTAAAGACAGAGCAATATCATGCATCTGCCAGTTTCAACGAAGGTTATATTCTAGTTTTTATTCCTAAGTACTTTATAACATTTAATGTTTAAATTTTGCCTTCATTTATTTAATTTTTAAGTGATCTAGATTCATTTTTTTATTTCTATTAGCAAAGCAGAGGAATTTTGTCTCGTTACTGTTAATTTGTAGCTTATTCATTTCTGTGTAAGTATTTAATTTTTTAGAGTGTTGATTAGGTTATCTCAAAGAATTTGAGCTACTGTATGAGGATAAGTTAGTACTATGTCATCTGTGTACATGATAATGTTGTCTTTTGGTATATATTTGAACAAATCAGTAATGTATACAGGGTGGACCAAAAAGAATATATGTATTTCAAACTGATATATTTAATAAACTGTAAGACATATAACTATGGAACTTGGGACACATATTTATGAAACCTTCTAGTTTAGATTACAGGTGTTCAATATGTCCTCCACCAGCGACACGAACGGTCTGGGCGGGAGTTCCGTCCGGGAACCGGGTTCCGTGCGGGAGTTCGGTCCGGGCTTCATAACTAACCTGCGTCTCAAAACACGCCAAACTGTTGTTTTAGGCAGCTGCAATTCCCGAATGGCACGACGTGTTGATTTTGAAGGGCTACGTTGGTAAGCAGCTTGAATCCGTGCAACATTTTCTTCAGATACACGAGGTCAGCCAGGACTCTTTCCTTTACATACACAACCTGTGTCAACAAACTGACGGTACCATCTGCGAATGTTCCATCCATTCGGAGGATCAATTTCATACCTCAACCGGAAACATCTTTGCACTGTAATCACGGAATTACACTTCGCAAGCTCAAGAATACAAAAGCTTTTGTGCTGTGGCGTAGCCATTTTACAACAACTGTGAATACGTCATTGTAACCAAGCACAACTGACATCTGGGGACAAACTAGAAAATGCACTCGTTCCTCCGATACCCGCAGCACATCGCTACTATCGATAGTTTAATAAATATATCAGTTTGAAATACGTATATTATTTTTGGTCCACCCTGTATATTAAAGAGCAGAGGACCCAAAATAGAACCTTGGGGAATGCCTTTATTTGGTTTGAAAAACGAGATAGTATATGCTACTTTAACATAATTTTTATTTGACAAATATGATTTTAACCATTTTAGAGGAATTTTTCTGAAACCAACATTTCGCAATTTTAATTATAAGATTCAAGATCCAGATTGTCAAATGCTTTTCAGAGGTCTACAAAAACTGAAACCAATGTATTTGATTTATCCAGTTGTGATGTGATTAACTGTTTCAAATGGGTTAGCACATCTACCATTGAAAAATCCCATTTATAAGCATATTGATGACTGTGAATAATCTGAAATTTATCTATATAATTAGAAAATCTTTTGTAGAAAATGTTTTCAAAGATTTTTGCTAAAGTGGAAGCAATTGTTATTGGATGATAATTTTGAATATCACACTTGGATCTTTTATCTTTATATATTGGTAATACAAGATTATGATTTAACTTTTCTGGAAAAATGCCACTTTTAAAGGATTTATTTATTAGATACAATAAAGAAGTTATAGCTATGTTATCTGATATATACTTTATAATTTCAATACTTAAAAATTCCAAGTCCGGAGAACTATTCTTTAAGCTCATTTTAATATTACAGACTTCCAGAGGAGTTGGATTTCCCAAGAAGAAAGTATTAGATACACTGGAACATGTATAATGTTTTAGGTTAACACTGCTGCAGACTTCAGCAACAAAACCATCCATAGATCTATAATGATTGGCAAAAATGCTACAGATAATATGATTGTCGCCAGTAGTTTTCTGTTTATGGTTTAATTGACTTATTTTAGCTTCTTTCTTTGTCCTGATTACCTTAGAGGGTAAGGTTTTAATCCTTTTCCAAAAATCAGAAGGAGAATCAACATTGGAAAACAAGAGACTATAATAATTCTTCTCTGTTTGAATATTATGTCCGATTTGTTTATTCAAAATTTTTATTTACTGTTGTTTTAATAAGAAACACCATAAGTCCTTTNGAAAATTTAATTAGATTTTTAGGCAAAAACTACGGGCCCTTAATCGTAACGATCGGTAAAATTCCGGATTTCACAGTATAACCACAAGTCTTTTAAATATTCTGAGTCTAAAACATTACGGTATTTACATTTTTATTTACTAGACAACTTTTATCTTTATTTCCTTTTATAAATCTGTGCCTCTCTATCAAAACTTGGAGAGCCACAGATATTGTGGCTCTCCAATATCTGCGAAGGTATGAACTTTTATATAAATATTGTGTATTCTATCAATTTTATCAATTCTGTAGTTTTCCAACATTGATTCTCTGAAGTTTAAATTATGAATGGATCGAATAAAACAATTTTGTACTATTTGAAGTTTATTAATTGCATATAAAAATGCGATTCACCAAACAGATATTCTGTATCTTAGATTCCATACATGTGTGATATAATTGTTTCAACTGCGAAATATTTAAAAACTTTTGAATTTTTTTATTTATTCCAATGTACTTAGCTAAAGACAGATAAGTATCATGTATCTGCTAGTTCCAACGAAGGTTATCATCTATTTTTTATTTCTAAGTACTTTATAACATTTAATATTTCAATTTTGCCTTCATTTATTTAATTTTTAAGTGATCTAGTTTTACTTTTTTATTTCTATTAGCAAACAATAGAAATTTTGTCTTGTTACTGTTAATTTGTAGCTTATTCATTTCCATGTAAGTATTTAATTTTTTTAGAATGTTGATTAGGTTATCTTGAAGAATTTGAGCTACCATATGAGGATAAGTTAGAATATCATATCATCTGTGTATATATTAAAGAGCAGAAGACCCAAAATAAAACCTTGGGGAATGCCTTTATTTGGTTTAAAAAAACAAGAGATAGCATGTGCTACTTTAAGATAATTTTTATTTGACAAATATGACTTTAACCATTTTAGAGGAATTTCTCTTAAACTAACATTTTGCAATTTTAATTCTATGATTCAAGATCCAGACTGTCGTATGCTTATGAGAGGTCTGCAAAAACTGAAACCACTATATTTGATTTATCCAGTTGTGACGTGATTAACTGTTTCAAATGTGTTAGCGCATCTATCGTTGAAAAATCTCGTTTATAAGCGTATTGATGACTTTGAATAATCTGAAATTTATCTACATAATTAGAAAATCTTTTGTAGAAATTTTTTCAAAGATTTTTGCTAAAGTGGAAACAATTGTTATTGGATGATAATTTTGAATATCACACTTGGATCTTTTATCTTTATATATTGGTAATACAAGATTATGATTTAACTTTTCTGGAAAAATGCCACTTTCAAAGGATTTATTTATTAGATACAATAAAGAAGTTATAGCTATGTTATCTGATATATACTTTATAATTTCAATACTTAAAAATTCCAAGTCCGGAGAACTATTCTTTAAGCTCATTTTAATATTACAGACTTCCAGAGGAGTTGGATTTCCCAAGAAGAAAGTATTAGATACACTGGAACATGTATAATGTTTTAGGTTAACACTGCTGCAGACTTCAGCAACAAAACCATCCATAGATCTATAATGATTGGCAAAAATGCTACAGATAATATGATTGTCGCCAGTAGTTTTTTGTTTATGGTTTAATTGACTTATTTTAGCTTCTTTCTTTGTCCTGATTACCTTAGAGGGTAAGGTTTTAATCCTTTTCCAAAAATCAGAAAGAGAATCAACATTGGAAAACAAGAGACTATAATAATTCTTCTCTGTTCGAATATTATGTCCGATTTGTTTATTCAAAATTTTTATTTACTGTTGTTTTAATAAGAAACACCATAAGTCCTTTTGTTTATTCACTCCATTAGCAATTTCACAGTACAATCACTTAATAACATATAACTAATATATATAAATCACCTTATTAATATGTAATAACTTTAAGGTGAATTAAGTAAACAAATTTATAATTTAAAATTATAAAAGAAGTGTTATTTTCAATTAGAAACTCTCTAGTTAACTAATTTATCTGCAAATTAAAAGTCCATTGCAATGTTAAAAATTAAATTTGTTTTAATTAGAAAACACAGCAATAACTGTAGAGCTATGTTGTTTAGTTTTCTTCAGTGAGTTAGAATTCATTTGAATTTCAAATTTCACTGATTGTAGGCTCACAAATGCAAAATATCTGATATGATAGTAAATTAATGGAATAATTAATACAAAGTAAAATAAATATGTATAATTAATAAGATGTCTCAATAGATTATTTCAAGGCTTTTTGCCACATTATTAATACATCATCAAAATAAAAGTTGGCTTGTTAATTGTATTTGATCTTAAGATATTGCAGTTTTTGATTTAACAAGCTTCACTCTATTATCTAAAGTATTCGGAATTCTGCCATATCATGTAGTACTTTATTTATGATATACAGCCTTGGTAGTCAATCTGCAACTCATGAACAACATGAGGCTCTTTTAGACACTTACTGCAGCTCATTTAAGTTATACATACTGCATATACATATGTAATTGGGCTGCAATTTGAAAAAATTGTAGAACATAAATTCTCACTGTTGTCTGTCTGCCTTTCCATTTATTTAGCTGCTTTTCCTTAATCTTGAGAACAGGATTAGATAGATGAAAGATGAGACNTATATTAAAGAGCAGAGGACCCAAAATAGAACCTTGGGGAATGCCTTTATTTGGTTTGAAAAACGAGATAGTATATGCTACTTTAACATAATTTTTATTTGACAAATATGATTTTAACCATTTTAGAGGAATTTTTCTGAAACCAACATTTCGCAATTTTAATTATAAGATTCAAGATCCAGATTGTCAAATGCTTTTCAGAGGTCTACAAAAACTGAAACCAATGTATTTGATTTATCCAGTTGTGATGTGATTAACTGTTTCAAATGGGTTAGCACATCTACCATTGAAAAATCCCATTTATAAGCATATTGATGACTGTGAATAATCTGAAATTTATCTATATAATTAGAAAATCTTTTGTAGAAAATGTTTTCAAAGATTTTTGCTAAAGTGGAAGCAATTGTTATTGGATGATAATTTTGAATATCACACTTGGATCTTTTATCTTTATATATTGGTAATACAAGATTATGATTTAACTTTTCTGGGAAAATACTACTTTCAAACGATTTATTTAACATCTACCATTGAAAAATCCCATTTATAAGCATATTGATGACTGTGAATAATCTGAAATTTATCTATATAATTAGAAAATCTTTTGTAGAAAATNATGTGATTAACTGTTTCAAATGGGTTAGCACATCTACCATTGAAAAATCCCATTTATAAGCATATTGATGACTGTGAATAATCTGAAATTTATCTATATAATTAGAAAATCTTTTGTAGAAAATTTTTTCAAAGATTTTTGCTAAAGTGGAAACAATTGTTATTGGATGATAATTTTGAATATCACACTTGGATCTTTTATCTTTATATATTGGTAATACAAGATTATGATTTAACTTTTCTGGAAAAATGCCACTTTCAAAGGATTTATTTATTAGATACAATAAAGAAGTTATAGCTATGTTATCTGATATATACTTTATAATTTCAATACTTAAAAATTCCAAGTCCGGAGAACTATTCTTTAAGCTCATTTTAATATTACAGACTTCCAGAGGAGTTGGATTTCCCAAGAAGAAAGTATTAGATACACTGGAACATGTATAATGTTTTAGGTTAACACTGCTGCAGACTTCAGCAACAAAACCATCCATAGATCTATAATGATTGGCAAAAATGCTACAGATAATATGATTGTCGCCAGTAGTTTTCTGTTTATGGTTTAATTGACTTATTTTAGCTTCTTTCTTTGTCCTGATTACCTTAGAGGGTAAGGTTTTAATCCTTTTCCAAAAATCAGAAGGAGAATCAACATTGGAAAACAAGAGACTATAATAATTCTTCTCTGTTTGAATATTATGTCCGATTTGTTTATTCAAAATTTTTATTTACTGTTGTTTTAATAAGAAACACCATAAGTCCTTTCGTTTATTCATTCCATTAGCAATTTCACAGTACAATCACTTAATAACATATAACTAATATATATAAATCACCTTATTAATATGTAATAACTTTAAGGTGAATTAAGTAAACAAATTTATAATTTAAAATTATAAAAGAAGTGTTATTTTCAATTAGAAACTCTCTAGTTAACTAATTTATCTGCAAATTAAAAGTCCATTGCAATGTTAAAAATTAAATTTGTTTTAATTAGAAAACACAGCAATAACTGTAGAGCTATGTTGTTTAGTTTTCTTCAGTGAGTTAGAATTCATTTGAATTTCAAATTTCACTGATTGTAGGCTCACAAATGCAAAATATCTGATATGATAGTAAATTAATGGAATAATTAATACAAAGTAAAATAAATATGTATAATTAATAAGATGTCTCAATAGATTATTTCAAGGCTTTTTGCCACATTATTAATACATCATCAAAATAAAAGTTGGCTTGTTAATTGTATTTGATCTTAAGATATTGCAGTTTTTGATTTAACAAGCTTCACTCTATTATCTAAAGTATTCGGAATTCTGCCATATCATGTAGTACTTTATTTATGATATACAGCCTTGGTAGTCAATCTGCAACTCATGAACAACATGAGGCTCTTTTAGACACTTACTGCAGCTCATTTAAGTTATACATACTGCATATACATATGTAATTGGGCTGCAATTTGAAAAAATTGTAGAACATAAATTCTCACTGTTGTCTGTCTGCCTTTCCATTTATTTAGCTGCTTTTCCTTAATCTTGAGAACAGGATTAGATAGATGAAAGATGAGACCAGATATGGAAACCTTATGAGTAGGAGGTCTCAATTAACTAAACACGAACTTCCAATACTAACTGGAAGTCACGTTACTTCAATTCAAAACTTTTCCCCTGAAAGGTGTTAGATAAATGACTGGCATGACTCTATTGTTAACACGAAAGTATGATGTAAAGGGACAAGCCACTACTAATTTGAGGTGGAGGTAATATATTTTAAATTAAGTAAATTAAAAATTGCAGTTTGGCATTGTGGTGATGTTACAATAAATAATTGCTTGTATTTTTATGAGTTTTCTGTCTGTTTTGTATTGTGATGTACTGTACATATAGACTGTAAGTGTAACTCACAACTTAACCTTAAGCAAGCAACCAAAATCTAAAGGTACTGTATGTATATTCAGAAAGTCAAATGTTTAACAAGTCTATTATAAAGTACTAGTAAAGTTACAGTGATATTTACTAAAGAACAATGCTAATTATAGTATTTTGTATAATATAAAATATCGTTCTAACAGGCAATGCAGCTCTTGCATATTTCTGATAGCTGATATATAGTAATGTTAAATTTCCATCTTGATTTTGCTATAATTTGCTCATTTTATAATTATACATCATCTCTGCCATCCTTCTAAGAATCTAAATTTTTAAAAATTTGTGAAATTCGAAGTTCATATAATTTCAAAAAAAGAAGTTAATCCTTTAAATTTATAATAAATTCCTTTAACTAAAGGAATTTGGACCTACAAAAACGAAATATAAAGTGCATGAAAAATTTATAACTCTATTTAACTATAAACATTCTCACGATTAAACCATGTATAGTTTACAATTACCAGCAAAATTCGTCATAATGTTGTCATTCTAACACCACCTTTAACCCCACACCTGCTAAAACAATTGATCACCTGATGAATTTTCCCACCACAAAATGTATAAAAGCCCTCCTCCTTCCCCTCTCGGGGGAGTCACCAATCAAACGACCAAGACGGACATTAACTTCCCTTAGACCTACTATATGACATTAATTGGCCCCACCTCGCACCGCCTTTCAGAAATTAAAAGCTAGAGTATCCATCCGATATTATCCCAGAGGTATGAAATATTATTGTAAACTCTCTCTCTCATCCGCGAAGTCTAAGGAGTTTTGTAAATTTTTAATTAGTTAGTGCGTTAAGTAAACTGTTGTTTTGCTTTAAATGGTGTCGTTACTCGACTTTGCCAACGTCTTATCGTCTATCCCTCCGACTCTCCTCCACTCGCGTAACGCATAATTGAACGAAATGCCATCCTTGACAAGAAAGTAGGTCACCGACCTGTGGCCGGAAGGAGAGGACTTCCCAACCTCCCCGGCAGCTCACAAATATATAAACATATTTGACAATTATTATATATTGGAATCCCCACATTTCATAGTCATAAAACAAGAAAGACAATCTCATTTAAAGTAAATCGAACAAAAATATTTCTAGCACAATACCTAAAACTAATATAATTTTTTAACAAATTAGGAAAAATTTAATAGCTTTAATGATTTAATTAGTAAGAGATAGGCTAATATGTTCATAGAGGACGTTCCAAAGATGGCAGAAGCAGAGTTCTAACCAGATGGAGGGATATAGCTTTGAAGCATTGTATTTCTTCATCCACTTCGATCCTGCTTCTGCCATCTTATGGTCTTTCTCCTTGAATATATTAACTTATCTTCTTCACGGACATTCTGGAACTGGCAAAATAGCAACATAATTAGTAGGTGAAATAGAATGATGTATAAACTTATTAATTTTCTGTGAACTTTATTACTTTATTAAAAGTTATATATATTAAATGTATCTCATTGACTGTACCTCATTGATGGAAATGGTAGAGCATAAACAAAATTTTACTATAGTGGCCCTGCTATTATATATTGCTTGTAGCAATTCTATCATGGTGTTATTTTATTGAAGGTGTTTATTTTACTACATTGTTTACAAATAGATCTGAAATACAGTTGCTGTATAAAATAATTTACTGTAACTAATAATAACTTATGTAGTTTAAAATCCTATCATAAAGTCAGCTGAAGGATTATGTATTTTAAAATTTATATATTATATAAAATTGTGATTACTGTAATACATTGTTATTAAACTGCAAATATAAAATTATCAAAATATAAAATATAAAAATTAATTTAAAAATATCAGATAGATGTTCAGATTTCATTATGTGTTATATAACTTTTCTTATTGCATATACTGTCGACCCCCCCCTATAACACAGTAGATACGTTCCACTTTATAAGAATTTTGCGTTGTAGGAATCCTTAAATACATGAGCCAATCACAGCCTGGATGTGTGCAGTTTACGGACTACGGCTGTTTGAAAGGTTTTCTTCCATAAAATTAATCGATTCTAGACTAATTTGACTCAACATTTCCAAAACACATATAATTTTTGGGAATAATCCGTATAAACTATGCTATAAACAAAAAATTGTAGGATTACTTACCGAGGGTGCACCGTTCGACGACGCCATTGCTTAAGCTTGTTTTCTTTGCGGAGCAGCGCACCAAAGATGTTCCAAAGCATTGTATTTCTTCATCCACTTCGATCCTGCTTCTGCCATCTTATGGTCTTTCTCCTTGAATATATTAACTTATCTTCTTCACGGACATTCCACTTTAGGCGGGTACGTTTTCTGATAAGTTATTTTTCTGCGAAAAATTCGTTGAACTTTGGAGACATCATTAATAGAAATAATAGAGAGGTTGCAGCCAACGTTTTCAACTTGAAAACGTGTACGTCGGACGTTCAGCACCACTTTCCTATAAGCCTAGAAGTTTGACAATGGTGTTTGGATAGTCAGTGGAATTATGCTCGACATTCCAAACACCATTGCCTAACTTCTAGGTCTTTAGGAAAGCGGCGCTGAACGTCCGACGTACACATTTTCGCGTTGAAAACATCGGCTGCAACCTCTCTAATTTTTATGGCCGTCGAATAAGAAATGTTTTTTTCACAAGAAATGTATAAAATTACAGTACTTACGGTATTAGACTTACAATACCTAATTTATATACTGTACAGACGATAGTAAACTCAACTTACCCGCCTAAACTCTCTGTAGTGTGTAAGTAGTTCGGCTGCTCATCCACTATTGGTCCAGATTCGATCAATCCTGTCGCGATACGAGTCAGTGATGACGTTTTACCACATTTTATGAGTCTTTTAGTGTCTTTATATGAATACGGTCGCAATTTTTTCGCCGCGATACACGAATCCGCATTATATGAACCCGCGTTATAGGGGGGTCTACTGTATTTGTATCCAAGTCAGAATAAAAATAAAATTATTATTAGGGATATTTAGTTTACAATATCTTGAGTGATTATAATGTATTTGAAAAAGTGACAAATATGACAGAAATTTAAATATGTATCTTAGAATAATATTCTTGGTTTTAAAGAATAATCAATTTGTCATGGTTATGTCTTAGCACAGCTAAAAAATATGCTTTTTTGTTTATTTAACTAACAAATCAACTGTAATTAAATTGGCAAATTTTTTCTTAATTATTCGTGGTGCTTTGAATCTTCAGGATTTTTTCGAGAGACTCTTCTGAAGATTCTTTGAAAACAAAATTTTTCAATAAGGAAGATTGCCATTATGATATAACTTGAATTTCTCTCTTAGAATTGATCTAATTTGAAGTAGAATAAATAATATGCATGTAAATGCAATAAGTAATTAGTTAACAAAACTTGTTACTAAGATACTTTCTATTTTCTAATTACAGTAGAAAGAAATATGCTATTTTTACAAATAATTTCTTTTAAATGCAAAATATTTGTACAGTTTATTACAGGTTTCTGGTATAATTTGATGGATATGCACTTATCTTGTAAGTGTAAACTCTTGCGAGAGCCCGGACTTGACAAAAAATTTTAGAATAAAATTTTTGGAATCAAACAAGGGAATAAGGAAAAAATTTTGTTAAAAATTCTTTTCAAGGAAAAAATATTAAAGTATATGATTATATTTTTTCTCATGGACTTGCTTCCTTGTCCATAGCTGACAATCTAAATGTGTCACTTTTGAATGTATCACGAACCTAACAAAATAAATCACTATTTGATGTAGAACTTAACATTACCAAAGATGGGTATGAGAAGAAAGAGGAAAGACCCCAGATAAAATAGAAAAATTCGATGATGAAAAGGGAGTTTGTCACTCATCATTTCCCTCCAAGGAACTCGGATATGCTTATCCTGCCAATCATAAATCCATCATCCATGCTATCTGAACCTTTATCTTTCCAACTTATCATAAAGTGGTCAACATCAATCTACCTGACGTTCAGAATGTCTGACATCCTACAAACCAGAGGTCTTCCAAACTGCTATTCACTGGGTATCCACAACATCAACCTCTCTTCAACAAGCAAGGAATTTATTTTTTTTTGGCTACTTAAATACTCCAGCTATTTATCAGCATGCAATCGAATGTAAACTTTAACAACTTTCTCTCTCATGGTTAGGGACCAGCTACAATAGTCCTAATATCTATATATTTGAAATCCTAACTAACCTCCTATAGTTGTAATAATATGTAAAATCCATATATTTATAAATGGATATTTGTTCGCGTTAAATCTGTAGTTGAGTGGACTTTATTTGGGTGCGCTGTCTCTCAGACCTTCTTTATCCTTAATCCGACCTGCCACAGATGCAGTTCTCATTCATTGCTCGCATGAATGAGAACTAATGGTTTCTGTGTCTATTCAAAAGACAGTGTTGTCAAAATCCTGATGTGACATCTCAAAGTAGTGTCAACCTTTCGGTCAAGTGGTGTGGAAGCATAGGGGGCGTTTGCGCATTGTCACATTATTATAATTATGGTTCAATTGTATTGTGACATTATTGTCAAGATACTATTATTTATTAAAGTAAAAGTTACAGGATAAATGCACGAATGAAGAAAAATGATTAATGCTGAATATAAGAGTCTTATTTACTGTATTAGTAAACTATGAAGAGATTTTGATTGATTATTATTTCTCTTTCAGCAGTATAACTTACTTTATGACTCTGCTTTAATAGTTTTAAGGAATGCTATATTTTACTTTTAGCCATTTTGGGTATGATATAAAGTTAAAATTTTATTTTTGGAATTATTTATATTTACTTTAGTACACTAGTTACAAGAAACATTACAAATACTTGATGATAACTCAACAAACAGTGATTTATCAGGCTCAGTTGAATCATAAAAATTGATCTATTGCTCTTTAGTAATGTAAATCAAATAGAATTCTTGTTTATTCCTTCTGATGATTGTATTAATTAAAAACAACATTAAGTTTTTAACAATAACCATACTTTCCAATTGTGAAAGTTCAATAGCTGGAAGCAGTTACCTTAAAGTGAAGTTTCATTTGATATTTTTAAAGTGTTATCATAGAAAATAAGTTATGTTTTTCTGTATTTGTAACTTTTAAAATGATTATCAATTCTATTTTATTTCAGGTTTGTGTGTCAGTCAAAATGAATGCTGAATATGCCAATGAAAATAAGAATAGTTCTCAATTATTTCAAATATCATCAGGTATAATAATAATAAAATAATGTAATTAATTATGTATTTATTGAGTAAAGAGTAATAGATATTATTTTAAATTTCATATATAACTACTTATACCTGTAGAATTGTGATTTTATTTTTATTACTTTGAATTAGATTCTGAAGAGAGCAGCACCTGTACTGCTTTAGAAAACGATAATTTTGGTTCATCCGATAATATTTGTAGAGAATTCTTCCTTAAGAAGTGTAGAAGAAAACTTTAACTCCAATACAAATACTAATCTTCTATACAAGCAAGTGGAATTGCTTCAACCTAAAAAACTAAGAAAAGAAAGATAATGCCAATGTGTCTTTCACATTGACCGAAAACAAAGAAGACATATCCAAACAAATTGTCAACAGCTTGATCAACATAAATCATGCACTGAAATTTCATCTTGAGTTAAACGTATTTGACATAAAAAAATAAAAAATATTAGTATGGATGACAACACTGACAGATGCTCCCCGTATATAATTGATATAAGGATTTAAATGTTACTTTCTTTGATAATTCTTTATATAATCACGATGTCTCACTTTTTATTTTGTTTTCTTTTTTTATACAGGCAAGGTGTAATTTACTGTGTTTTATAAATATTGATAATTACTTTAGAGAATTGTGTTATTTTTGCATGGAAGAGGAGACTGTGGTTGCCTGGCATATTTTGGCTAATTGTGGGTGTCTTTAAGGTGTTACGAGAAGGAGTTTTTGGTTACATTGTTCTTTCCAGGTTTTTTTTTTCTTAAGATTTTATCCGAACCTTTTTTTCAAATTAAAGTATTTTATTTTCTGACAGTCTGTTGATCTTTTGTTTTAGGGATGTGTTTTCTTTGGTTTCATTGATGGTGTAGTTTGGCAAAATCTATCAGTGTTGTCATCAATACTAATATTTTCTTTTTTATAGGTAATGACAAATGCTCTCAAATTTAAATCTAGATTTAAGCTAATTCAAATGTAATTTAATATTGTTATGTATTTCTGTTTTTGTGATTTTATGATCAATGTAATTATGTGATTTGTATTTGGGAGATGATTTCGGCTCCTCATCATGGAAATCTCCAATATGCATAAATAAATATAACTTTCAGAAAAAATTTACTCAGTTATCTGCGGTAAACAAAAAAGGAACCTTTTACACTCGGTGTGATAAACCCTTATGTAAGATAACTTTTGTAAATATAAATCAAATAATATAACAGAAGGGTTAGAAGTGTGAAATAATTAATAATCTTAATCTTAGTTGTTCATACTTTTGCTGTAACAAATTACACAATCTATATTTGGCCTATCGTAAAAAAAGAACGACCAAGTATTGGGCGAGCTTGACCAGATATTCGACATTTTAAAAAGTTTCCATTAGAAATTTAACTGTTTATTTTTTAAAAACATTAACCATCCTAGCGAATAAAAATGGTGGTACCAAAATCTTCCAACACGGGTATTCATGCCCAACCCATGAATATTTTGTGGCACATTGTTCGTTGCGCAACATATTTATCTACAAATTCTATTTAGAAACAGGTAAATACTCTTTATTATTATCTTTATCATCATCATAATCTTCATTATAAATGTATTATTAAATTATTTTGTATTAATTTCATGTAGAAGAAGAATATAATTAGGGCAGTTTAATAGTAAGTAATGTTCTTTTTATGATTTTATATTTATAAGTTTTTAAATTTAGTTATAATATATTTTATTTTTAGAAAAAGGAGAAGATATATTTGTGTTTTGAAAACAAACCAATTTTTATATTTTAAATTAGTTTATTATTTTTCATCAAAGTACAATAACGATTACATGTTATTGCAGAAGGGTTTGATATACAAAACTGATTTTTTACAAAGTTTTTTTACAAATTCATTGTTAGAAAATCTGTAGTATACACTTAATTCCATTAAACATGGAGTTAATTTTATACAGAAAATACAAACAGAATTATCTCCACATTGACAAACACAATCGAAACACAGGAACTAACGTCTTCTTTATTAATTTTCGATGTTGTCTTTTTAATAATAATTTTACTGGTTATTAGCGTTCACAAATTTTTATAAAACCTGTCTCTACTCCCAAAATTAAGCTTTTTGTCATTATATAGTAGTTAAAATTATAAAAAATTTTTAATAATAAAATATTGTAACAGATGGTGCAATGAAATGTAGTCTGTAAAGTTAACCAACTTGTTCTGTTTTTAAAATGTGATTTTGCATTTTTTTAAATCACTTTGCAGCAATAACATTTGATCTGACATTCAAGCAAAATTTAAGTAGTAAGAAAATAGTAAGAATATGAATAGATTTGCAAAGTAAATCTCCAAAAAGTCTGTATTCTCTTTGTAATTGTAATTTCCTCTTCTGGTTTCTCCTATTTTAAAGTTAAATTGGGATTTCGTAATGTCTCTCTGGTTCTAATGATTAATACTCTCCAGTATAAATAATGATTTATACAAAACTTTAGAATTGATCCTTCGTTTTGCACTTCTGAAAAATAAATTAACATCAATAAATTAATTAAGGCAATGTTTATATCCGTTTAACAGAAAACGCTAATTAGGTTTTCCATAAAAAAAATCCAGCAATGAGAGTTGCGTAACTTTCCTGGCTTTTCTGAGATTTTATTTTAAAAATAACATTATTATGATTAATGAAAATAAATACAATTGTATGTGGTGCCATCTTTTATGAGATTTTGTTATAATAACTTTATGTATTTTAAATTATAAAATAGCAAAAGACTTAATTTTGAGAGTAGAGATGATTCTTTGAAAACACTAATTGCTTACAAATAAAATCGTCATTAAGTCTGAACCCATTGCAAGATATAACACATGACCACCCTCTCTCTCTCCATCCCCTCACCCATTCGCAAACAAAATTTAATATAATGAATGCATCTTGTATACAAGCTACCCAGTGAAATTTTGTTGCTTTATCTCTATTCAATCCTAAGATATCAAGCGAAATAGACTCAGATATGCACATGCATTGATCAATTTTGTTTTTTTTTGTTCAGGGGGTACCAAAACTGGTGATTTACAAAAGTTGATAAACTTTTTAACTATTAAAAGACAATGGAATCAGCTGGTGGTTCCTTATTGCAATTGACAGAATTCTTCATTGATACTTTTACAAAAATAACTTTGAAGAGATTCACAACAAAAATAAAGTAGCCCCTAGTTATATTGCGCCTTTTTTTGGTTCCCAAATTTTTAAAGCACTCAAGTAAATAAAACTTAAAATGTCAATTGCCATTGAATTTCTTTTTACAACAAAATGTGGTATTTTATTCCTACTATTGTCCTCGAAACTACCACTGCAAGTGAAACAATAAATTTGTCAAATTTAAATAAGCAAAATGGGTGGACAGCTCAATTATCAAATGTTTCTTTTTGATATTAAAAGTTGTTCATTGATGGTTTTAAATACAATCTCCTCATTTACAAGTTTCTGAAGCGACAATTTTACAGCTTTATATGAATTGACCCTATTGTGTCAATTAAATAAAGGTGTGAAATTTCGAATTCACAATGTAATGTGTAAGGAAAATATTTCTTTATTTCTGAATGGAAAAATCTGAAATTTTTATACTGTAGTAACTTTATTTCACTTTTTAGAGAATTTTTACTCTGTAATTTTGTAAGTTGTGATGTATTATATGTTCAATATTTATTTTTTAAATTTTCAATTACTGTATTTATATTTCTATTTTAAAATATAGTACTGTATAATAAAATCACAACTGATATTTTGTTTTTATATCAATAGCATTTGTCTTTAAATGTGATTGTTGAAGAAATAATAAAGCCAAATGGGCATATCAATGTTTATGTAGGCATCATTTAATACGATATAATTACGAATAAATTTCAGTATTGCAAAACTAAGTGTATTTTATGAGAAACACTTGCTGTTGTAAAAACAGACGATAGAGATTCCATGGTATGTATAAACTGTTCAGTAAAAGCATAGAATTTTTAATACTATGTTATGTTGCGTCCAAGAAAGTTGATATAACGAGGGGCTACTGTATTATGAAATGCCTTAACATTTATAAATTTCATAATTGAACTTTAGACTATTTACAGAAATAATATTTTTAAGTCTATCTTTTAATCCTTTTGCACCACCATAGAAGTATGGTGAGAAGAATTCTTTGTGTTTTTAATGTAAAAGTGTCAGACCCTATAATAAAAGGCTGACACTTAATTGTTATTAACATTGTGAATTTTTTTTACCTATTTTTACCTTTGTTTAAGAAGTATATTCTTCAAAAACTATTGTAACTGTTACTTCTATGATGGTGTAAAAGGATTAAAGGATAGACTAGAAAATATTATTTTTGTAAATAGTCTAAACTTCAATTATAAAGAAAATATATCTTGAGTCATCACAAAAATTTAAATTTTCTTGAACTATTTCACTTTATAAATTTCATATTTAATTATAAGAATACAAAACAGATTGAAATGTAGATGGTTCTGGTAACTGAATTCATATATTACCTCTTGTTTGCATGCTTTCTGGCTATTTCGATCCAAAATAATTCTTTATAATAGTTTAAAAGTATTCATTCTTATTCAATAATATTTGAATGAAATTTTATTTTTCAAATATATTTCTAAAAATGTACAGAAATTAATATTACATAGCACCACTTATTATTATCATATATTTTGTTTTTTTTTTACAAAGTTGACAGTATAGAGAAACAAAGTAAATTCAAATTGAAATAGAGAACAGGTAAATTGTTTTTATAATAATTATTGAATAATTCAATGTTGTTTCCTGATAAACCAAATCTTTTAGGAAGAAATCAAAGGAAACATGTTCAGGTGTTTTCCGGGTGTTCAACTAACACACTTTTTTGTATCAATAAAATACACTAATACCTGATTTACTTACTTCTAAAAGTCGCAGATGAAACTAGTTTCAACGTTGTAATTAGACCAATAATTTTAGAAATTCTTTTTTGGATATTTCACGCCACAAAATTACAACTTGGTATAAAATATTAAAATTAAAATGAAACGAATTTGAATTAATGAATATATATATATATATATTTCATATGTTTAAAACAATTTATTTCATACGTATATATATACACGTATGAAATAAATTGTTTTAAAAAAGAATGTACGTCGTCATTCTCGTACCTGATTTCATCCAGACTTTGTTACTTTCAGATTCACTAACAACCAGTAAAAAGTATTTTTGTGTAATAAATGAAGAAATGTTTCCATAAAAACACAAGAAGAATTGAAGGATGTGTTCAACTTCTGTTGTTAACAGAACACTAAAATTGAACTCAGTGTTAGAAACCTACACAAGAACATAACAGAGAAAACATCTTTCGTACAAATGAAGAAAAAAAAATCAATGAAGATATTTTAAATTATTTTCCAAATACTTTTTTTGCTTTTATTTTTGCAAAATACACATGATGTAAATTTTTTTCACGAAAATTGTATAAATTACATTAATTTGTGATATATGTTTACTGGTAATATTTGTGAACACTGGTGTGTGCAGTAAATCTATTATATATATATATATAGCATTTCGACCTAGCTTTAAACTAAATTTTAGTTTAGTTTAACAATATTTTATGTAAATGTAAGTGTACTAATTTTATTTATATATTTTTATATTTGATTAACAATAAATGAAGGAGGGTTTATCTTAAGACTGCTCTTAATATATTTATCATATTTTACAGGTTTAAACAATCAGAACTCAAAGAATGGGCTTTTCTCTTGTCAATTGTGTAATCGTAACTTCAACCATCACAGTAGTCTACGTTACCACCTCAAGACTCATATCAGAAAGAAACCTTTTGCCTGTTATCATTGCAAACGATGTTTTTCAGAAAAAAAAAATCTGATTCAACATAACCGAACTCACACAGGGGAAAAGCCTTTCCGTTGTGAACTTTGCAAACGAAGTTTTACACAAAAATGTCATCTAATAAATCATATTCGTCGTGAGAGAGGCCATTTGCGTGTAATTATTGCTTAAAAAAGTTCCATTCTCAATCTCATTTAAACTATCATATTATTAAACAGCATACTATTAATGTTGAATAATGATATTCTTATGGAGTAATATTTGAAAAACAAAAATTAATAAAAATGATTGACTGATTGCATTTCTTTGAAAAATATTTAATACTCGTTTAGATTTTATTCATTCTGAAAACAACAAATATATGTTTTATTTCTTGATTGTATAACTTATTACATTTTACATAAAACAATTGATTTTATGGACGAAAATAAAGTGGTTTGTAGAATTTGGAATAAATAAAAGTTTAGGATGTATTTTTACTATTTTAAGTGTGTGTCATTTATTTAGGACTAGCAGACCCAGCCACGCGTTGTTGTGGCTCAAAATGTATCTATTATAAATTTACAACACTTCCCCCGTGGGGGGAATTTTTCGAAAAATTTCTTCTTAGTGTACATTCTCTTGACGTACCCTATTAAAACGCAATCAAAAACGCAAAAACCCGCATCTAAAATAGTATAAATAGAAGCAGAGTTCTTTACTGTAAGCCTTAATCCTAACCATCTCCCTTTAGTGGGGTTGAATTTCGACATGTATATTATATAAAAACACGTGCGTATTCGAATGCAGCGTTGTGTCAAAATTTCAAAGGAATCGGTAGGAACAAACGAACATTACATTTTTATTTATATAGATAGATAGAAGATGATCTGCTTTAGTTCATTTTCACAGAAAAGCATAATGCCTCACAGA